>NW_010297761.1:0-220 GCF_000700745.2 Antrostomus carolinensis | reverse complement strand
CGGCGTGCGGCGCCCCCCCCCCGCCGCCGCGGGTCCCGCTCCTCGGGGAAACGGGGCTGGGAACGAGGCGCGCCTAGGTCCGCGTTTAGATCCGTGCCATGCTTACGCGAGCCAAATTAACGTGGGTAAGGAAGTTACCGTCGCGTTGTGCTGCGGAGCTAGAGCGGTCCCGAAAGGTGATTCCTTGCGGCTGCACCGCACTGGCGCTATGTCCGTCCCC
>NW_010297760.1:18716-19029 GCF_000700745.2 Antrostomus carolinensis | reverse complement strand
CCCACACACTCCCGCAGGCAGGCATTGCCTCCTGAAGCGGGATCCCCCGGGCAGCCCCGCAGCCCGTCTCCCTGATGCCTCTCGCTGGCGCCGCCCGCCCCGCAGGCAGCCCCCCCCACACACTCCCGCAGGCAGGCATTGCCTCCTGAAGCGGGATCCCCCGGGCAGCCCCGCAGCCCGTCTCCCTGATGCCTCTCGCTGGCGCCGCCCGCCCCGCAGGCAGCCCCCGGCTAAGCCGCGCGGTCCGTTTGGAGGGTCAACCCGAGACGTACCTGTTCGGGCGCGGCAGCGGCTCCCCGGCCGCCAGGAGGCG
>NW_010297760.1:17211-18597 GCF_000700745.2 Antrostomus carolinensis | reverse complement strand
GGCTGTGGGCTGGGCGCTGGTGCCCTCTGTCTTCAGCACCGCTCCAGCGCAAGGAAAAAAACAGGTCATCCCGGGCTCATCCATTATCTCATACAGAAGGATCAGTCATTTTCTCCCCCTCCTTAATTTCTTCGGCTATTGTCTTGTAAGCATCACTCGGAGCACGCTGCGGCTGCAGGGGAGGTGTTTGCTCTCACCTTCCGCGGCTCTTAATTCATTATCTTCTTGCCACAATTAGCAAGAGCGAGAGCAAAGGTAAGAGACTGCTGCTTGAAGGGGACCCAGACCACTGTCGGGAGACCCGAGATAGTGAAATGTGCCTGTCTGCCTCACGGGCAGGGTCGCGCTATTAAAATAAATACTTTTTTTTTAAGATACTGCAACAAGATAAATCACCTGTAAGCATAAAGGCATTGAGATTACAGTTTTCAGGTCAAGATGAATCTAAATGAAGCACGTGAGAGGCATGTCAGATTAAAATAATACCAGATTGAATAATCATAATTCAGACGACCTGCTTGCATGCCTAACACAGGTCTCGGGTGTTTTACTTGACTGTATGAAAGTTAAAGTTAGATTACCTCCCCGCTGGGAACTCTATAGATATTTGCCCTACTTTTGAAAGAAAGAGGCAAGGACAAACATTTAACTATTGCTCATTCAGAGAAGTGCTTGCAGTGAATGCTGCCTCAGGGGTGTCTTCTCCTTGTGTCAATATTTGTGCTTTTCCTACTGTCATGCAGCTAGTTATTTGCCTGCACTGAGTGTTTATCCATGAGGCATGTTCCACTTTTCCCTGCAGGTCACGTTTCCCAAAGAGGGAGACAGAGGCAGAGGGGCTGCCTGTCCTCTGCCTCTGGGTATGAAGCTTCCCCAGGGCACTGCAGAGCCAGCCCAGGGCAGCTCTGCCAGCACCAGGCCTGGAGGGGCATCCAGATGTACACATAAAGGGGGAACAAATTCCCCTTCATCCACGGTTTAATAATTCAACTTTAGCGTCTGCCCTTGACACAACAAATGTACAACACAACAGCAAATCATTCCAATGGTGAAAGGTTTGCTCCACTGGCTCTGGCAGGGGAAGCATTTGCAAATGCTCCCATTGGTTCCTCACAACATTCGACATCCTGTAGCCTTCATTCCCTCCAGCATGGCACTCGCAAAGACAGCAGGTCTTTCTGGTGAGGCTCATACGTGGCTGGCACCCAGAGCTCTTCTCCCTCCTGTGATAGTCTGAGTTTTGCTGAGACTGGAGAGCAGGTCACCACATCCTGATGCCCAGCCATGACCTCAACTGTTGCCTCTCCAATCCCTAAAGCAGCAGGTGGGAGTAGGTGGGGACTGGCAGAAGTCTGGGGCTCATGAGAAGACACCTGGGATGTGAGG
>NW_010297760.1:12046-17193 GCF_000700745.2 Antrostomus carolinensis | reverse complement strand
GAGGGCACTAGGAATGCAGGGGCTTCAATCTTCCCCAGTGGTCATGGGAGAAACAAAGGCTTCTCCCATGGGGAAGTAGCACCATGTGGCCCTGCTGTCCTTGTCCCCACAAAGAGGCCAGAGTCATCCCATTGCCTTCTGCCCTGGTCTCTTACACATCTTGATCCTGTCCCAGCCCACAGATCTAACACTTTTTCCCTCAGAAACAGTCCATTCCCCCAGTCCTTACGAATTTCTTACCATATGGTACCCTTATAATCTGGTAACCATCCTTGGGGCAGTGCACAGGACTGCATTTTTTGCAGAGATATGAGCTGCTGTCAGACAAGCAGAGGATCAATGCAAGAACAGAGCTGGGGCTGCAGCTGGCTTGTAAGCAATGTTTGCCTTCCATGGGAAATTACCTGATGTTGAGTATTTTTCCTTTCTGGAATGGAGGAAAAGTGAACAATTTTCAGTCTCCCATGTAACACAATTTAAAAATCACTTGGAGGTTGATGGCATCAAAAGTGTTTTGTTCTGTTTTCCTTTTAAACAATTTATACAGTGTAGCACAGTGTATCATTATTTTTACTTCAGACGAAATCAATCATCAGCTTAAAATGGAAGTTCTGTTCCAGTATTTCTTAAAAATACTTTTTTTTTCTCTAACAGACATACTCCTATTAAATGTTCCTATTTCATCAAAATGACCTCTTTCAAAAGAAAATATTCTACTGGAAAAGTTCTGGTCAGCTGTAATGAGAAAAGCTAGTGTATTGTAGAACTACAACAGTTTTAAAAGAGGGTGGTTTGAAGTAGCAAAGACTGAAGCTTGGAAACCTGGTTTGCTGAGACCCCACTTTTGGTTTCCCAAACACGACTCCTCCCTTTTCTACTTCCTACCAAGAGATAAAAGTCAGATTGACTGTCGTCTTGTGCAGACTCTCCAGCTAAATTATTGGAGACATTCAAAGCTAGCCTGCAAGGATCGATGCCACTAAAATTATACAATTTTATTCTGCCTTGGAAACAAGTAGAAATCTCATGTGTTCCTGTCCGAAGTCAGTTAAAACATATATTAGCTATTTGATAAATTGTCTATAGTCCTTTCTATTCTGCTCACCCAGATGCTGTCCTTTGATGATTTACAAAAGCCACCTACTGCACATAAACAGTGTGCATGCAAAACATGCATAGGTAGCCCTCTGTAGTAGATTCTGAAATGTTTGCTCATGAGCAAGGATTTAAAGTCATGTCATCACCTAGCAGGCTAGTTCAGTCAAAACAGGGATTTTAATCTTCCTAATATATTCAATATATTTTCTCCTTTTATCTTAGCAAAGAGAATGTTTCTCATAGGTTTTAATTTAAAACATGTGCTGGCTACAACATCATTTTCACCTTCTTTCTTATATTTAAGCTCTTAAGTCACCCTATCTGTTAAGAAACAAAGGAACAGCATTTTTAACAGTTTTGATTACTTACACTTACTTGCTGCAGCTGCTAGGAAATGAACATTAATGGATCGATGTCAGTATATATGGAGCTTTGTAAAGGTCTGATTGCTCAGCTGTTCCTTGTACTAGTAGATTCATTAAAATTAAATAGGATTAACCCATGAAATTTAGGCCTCACTTCTGCGATACTTGGAAACTAGCAAAAGCTTCTACACAAACCTATGATTATATGGGTTTACTCTCCTCTGCTCTTTTTCTTTGACAGCTGTAGACACCCCTTGGACCCAGGGATCCCCAGAAACTTTAAAACTTCCATTGCTAGTCATCAAACACACTGTTGTCCCCTGTCTCAAGTCACAGTATCTTGAACATATTTCACAGGCTTAGGAGATTTCACATCCTTTTAAACTAACCAAAATGCCTACTCACAGATTTAGTCAGGAGGGAACTGTCTGCCTGCTTATGATTTCAAATATTTATCAAATAAGTGTGAGATCCAAATCAATGCAAAATTCAGCATTTAGGGATGTCTTGTGAATTTTTGACAGTCTCTAAGGATTATAGACTCCATGAAATGATGAATAGACTAGATTTATTCAAACGTTCAATATTTTCCATCTCTGGGTAGCAGAGCTGTTAATAAGCTAAGATTAATTCTTTCTACATTTTAAAATGAGTAACTGATTGCTTTTATACCACCATATTAAAAAACTCTCAGCAGAAGTGCTTCATGCCGACTGTTAAGGAGAGAGGCTGGAAAAGCGTGGTCCAGAAGAGGAAGGGCCTTGCCTCTTCTCAAGGGAGATTCATCTCACAAATGGTTTCTTTGCCACAAACCTGTGCCAGACAAGCAATGACATATGATAGCCAAAAGCACTTCGTTTCCCTTCACTACAGAAAGGGCACATGTCTCAAAGCCTGCAGATTTCCTGGGAGCCCGCTCTTGTGACACCTGAGGATGAATTTTGTCACTCTAATGGCTACGGAGAACCTCCCAAATAGTGAACAAGAAGTCAGTTGGATGTCTCCTTTGCTAAACAACATGAATATTTGGTCCTGGATAATATTTAAAGCCATTCTTGTACTTATTTATTTCTTAACTGCAAAAATGTACTTAGGGTGCCCTCTAGGCCAAAATTCTACACAACATTTACAGCACGCTCTTACACATACCAATTCTACCCAGCTTGATTAATTGTGATAAAACTCTCTTGCTCTGAAATCCCCTGATTTCCCTTAAATCATCCCCTAAGAAACAATCTGAGTAAATAGATAAATCTGTGCTGGGACTTGCATGCCAACAAGCTTAAGCTACATCAGGCCAAAGAGAAAGGTGCATTTCAAAGTCAAAGGTTCACAATTTCTGAGCCTCAGACTCTCCATTTAAAATCCACAGACTTCTAATTTAATTCAGAAATGTCAGTCTGAATCACTCGGGCTGAACTTGCCAGACAGGGACTTACGTAAGTGTGAAGAGAGAGACGGTATCTTGGATATATGGGATTTAATACAGATTTACTAGATAGGTCTACTTAATTAAAGTGTAACTAATAAACAGGAAAAGGAATTTAACTAGAAGTCACTGTAACCTATGGAGAAAGATTTGGTACTTGTGAGGGAAAAACCCATCCACTAGCCAGAATTTTCTAGTGATTTTCAAGGACGGCTTTGTGTAAAGCCATGATCTGCAGGAATTCAGTCTGGTACCACAGAAAAGTGGGAACACCTACATATGGAAAGGAAGTCCTTGCCATGTAGATGAGAGAAAGGTGCTCCTGCTCCCTCCTGCCACCTCAGCTTTCAGGCTGGAGCTGTTGGTCAGTAAGCCTTTACACTGCAAATTTTAGTTATGAAAGGAACAAGTAACTCAGGAAGATCAAAAGTTTACTCTCAGACTGGACTACAAAACAACACATCTCTGCCTCTCTCAGAGGGAAACCTGAGAGTACATAGACATTTCTGAAACTTCCCCAATGACTACAGTTAACATTGAAGAAAACAGCTCTGTATTTATTGGACGTTATTTGTGTCCTTCATTTCACCACATAATCCCTTTCTAGATAATTTGTAAAACAAAAAGATGAAAAAAAATCATATTAAAAATCACAAATATCAGAAACAGAAAAGACGATCAGTCTTTCCAAATTGGGAATATTTTACACATGACTAAAGAATCAATGGGGGTTTTACAAATATCAGTTTAGCAATCAAACCATGTGTAACAAATATCTGACACATTTTAAAGAAACTTTCCAATGCTCAAAAAAAAAAAGCCCAAATTAATGGATGAAAAGTGTAACTTATGCTGAACACCCCAGAATGTTACTTTTCCCATTTACAGTCTATTGCTGCTTATTTAACACATACTTTATCAGCTTCCATAAATACCTATTTTTGAAGTCTGCAATAGCAAATAAAGAATGGGACAATGGAGTACGTTAAAGATGAGTAGGATTTTATGGTGGCCTTTAACTGAAATGCGCTAATTTTCTCCCCTGCACCTTCTTTGTGCATTTACTTTTGTTCAGGATGGATGGAAAGGATGCTTTAAAATCACTGCCATCAGACTGGTTGGATTTTTTTCACTTTGCTCTCACTATGCATAGGTGTAAATGAACTCAGAAGTATCAACTAGGGGAACTTGAGGCCTGTTGTTCTAGTGTCACAATCATTATTTTGATTATTTTTCTAAATGTAGATAATGTGACGGAATAGCACATCATTGCATTGTTGATCAATAAAATGATGGAATACATGTTTTAAAAGGGTTTAGAAGAAAAGATACATCTCAAAGCAGATCTGTGGTTTGAGATATGCTGAGTTGCAGAGATATGCAGGAGTGAATTCAAAGGGATTGAGGTGTCACGGCTTTGCCCTCTTTCATATTGCATTGGTCTTGCCTGGATTATATAGTATATAAACACACTGAGCAAAGTGAGCGAACGGGTGCACGGCCTGAAGGAAAACTGATCTGGATTCATACTGTGCTGAATGAGAGATAAAGAGGCATTGACAATGCTCTGCATCCTGTAGACAGCTGTAGAAAAATACTCCACCCTGAATAGGAAAAGGGAAAAGAGATGCATTTTAATAACACTGCTTATATATTTCTATTTGTGCAGTTTACACACTTTTCATGCTTTGGTCTGAACCCAATGTTTCAGTGAAAGAAATGACATAAAATGCTAGGTAATAGTGAATTTATTTTTAATACTTAGCTATTACTTAAAGCAAAGACATACAGGATGAGAATCTGATAATCAGAAATGGCATGAGGATATGGTGTACAAACTTTGCTCCTCCAACTATTTGCAAAGGTCTTGATGCATTTGTTCAAAAACTTAATACACAAAATCACTACATCTACGACATAAGAGGCTAGTTCAGAGCATTTAAAAAATAGTTCTCACTAAGTGTTTACAAACATCTTCTGTACTACAATAAAAAAAAGAATAATATCGGAGTACATGTTTCTTTTAAGTACTTCTTTTATTTATAGTCCTCATGAAGCATTGCCTTGATAACAGAATTTGTACACAGACTTTATCATTTTGACTTCCTATCCAGGCAAAGCATTTCTGGAAGCATTTCATTACTTCAGGATCCATTAGAATCACTGTTATAACTCTCTTCCCTCTCACTTCCCTGACAGTATGCTGCTGTGGTTTTGGTAGCACATTAATTGCTTTTTCACTGTGATTTCCTTCT
>NW_010297760.1:0-12005 GCF_000700745.2 Antrostomus carolinensis | reverse complement strand
ATGCCAAGACCTTGATCCTCATCTAAGGTGTCTGGCTTCTCAGCCACTAGCTATAACTGGCTGGTCCTTAGGGCATTTCAAATCCCAGTTCCTCCAGAATCAGACTTTCTTCCTCTTGTCCAGCTATGCAATTTGACTTTACTTAACTTTGGATTTATCATAAACATTGCTTTTAATAAGGCAGGAAAACAAACATCAAGCAGAACACAACCATTGCTGATGAAATGGCTGAGGTCCAGCCGACCCAGCAGCTTGAATTTGATGATTGTGAATGCTGGTCCTCAGTACGTATATTCAAATGTTTTCTGTCTTGCATTTCAATCATCTATTTGCCTTTTGCTACCCACTCTCTAACCAGGCAATACTTCATTTATATCTCCAGTCCACTTATGATTAACGGCTGATGTTTGGTTCATGCATTAGATCACAGAGCTTCAAACATCACACTTGCATATTTGCTCTCCTGCTTATCTTACTCATGCTGTTACAATTTTTTTTTACTCTTGCTGAGCAAAACATAGTTATAAGACACTAACATATCCTGATTTTCTACAAACATTGGAGTAACAATGTTCTGAAATATCAGACCCTCTCATATGCTTTGAATTGGGCATTAAAAAAGGATGCACCTAAAACAATTAGTTTCTTTATAAAATCTTACTATCTGTAGCCATGGGGTTGAACTGAAAACGATCAAAAAGGAAGGCCAGAAGCAGTGAACAAAACCCAAAGAAAAGAATCTCACAGAGTCTTAATTCAAGAACACTTTTATCTTGGTTTTCTGAGGAAATAAAGCCAGCGTGTTTACTGTGCCTACTGCTCCCACAGCCCTCCCTGACAAAATATCAAAACCGATTCAGTCTGCAACTGTGAAAAAAAAAATGACTGAAATATGAAAAAGTCTCAAAGATAAATACATTTGTTCAAGTTTTTGAAGGTCAGTAGTTGACTAGAAGAAGTGGACCTACATAAATACTCATGCTGGTAGACAGGCAGGTGAAATAACAGTGGCAACCAGGTGCCCAGTTCTGGCACAGCTCTGGGCCAGCCGCAGAATGGTGTGTCTCTACCCTGGGAAGGAACAACCAAGTACTCAAAAAAGGTCATTAGGCAATTTTATGTGCCTGATTACTAAGGTTGGGTAGGAAAGTGGGGTCCTCATGGAACCACTAATCCCCTCACATGTGTAAATCACGTGCAGAGATTATTTAATTGGAACTCACAAGGTGATTCTTGAAACTTGATTAGCAGTGAACAGATGAAGGGACAGGAAGAATATATGACTGAGGTGCTGTGTTGTCATACTGTAAATAAAGCACACAGGCAATCAACACTTGCTTCATTAAATTAAGAGAACTCACTTAAGGGGAAATTTCTAAATAACAGTTGTATTGTTTAGAGAATATCTTCATATTTGTGATGATGAGTTTAAAACAGTGTCCTCATGGTTTTCAAATTACCTGTACAAGCCTGTTGTGTAAGCATATAATAATTTTGTGGCATAGTCTCTTATTTTTATTCTAGAGGACATTTTCTTGATAACTGTAGCATGAATCTGTTTTTATAGCACATGTTTGGTTTTGGTTTTGGTTTCCTTTTTCTTAGCAACAGCTTCTAAAAAGACTCTTTTTCATCATCATTGCACTTTTTCTTTAGTGGCAAACCATAAGTCCCCAGTAAATTACCCCAAACCAGCTCAATTGATTTGACAGCTGCTAACTGTCACTACGATAATAGGCAGCTATGGATTTCCATGTCTTCATTTAAATGCAACAGACACTTGCTAGTGCAGCATAAAAACATCTTAATTTCTATTGTGTTTCTGATTTCTAAATGGTACCTGCATTTAGTTTGTCGTCTGCCTTTTGTTCAAATCTTAGGAAACTGGCTTTTTCAAATCTATTATTAGATCTGTCAGCCTAATTGAATATCTTATGGCTGGCTTTTATTTTTCTCTAAATTCCAACCACTGTCAACAGAGGAAGCAAATCTGCACTTTGTTCTTTTTACTTACTCTCCTTTACCAGACAATGTAGTATGCGCCACTTAAGTGATTTATACAACATTTGAAGCTTATTTTCTAAATAATTCTAAAATTTGAATGTTCAGCCTAAACGTGTATGAAAAGTCTCCCCCATTTGCTTTCATTTTGTGGCTACATGTAAATAGGCTGATGGCACACATATAAAACCTAATCCCAAAGAGTATTTGGGCATATGCTCAACTCTACTCTCATTTAAGAAAGCTTTTAAGTTTGTGCCCTCAGTTTTCTTTGTAGAAATCGAGGAGGAGGGTAAGGAGAGGAATTCAGGAATATGTAGTGAGAAGACTACTTTCAGCTTCAATTGTCTAGCTCATTTTTAATTTTGTTTATGCATTGCTAATGCAGTAAAAGTCTCATGAATAAATAATTAAAAAAAAGGTCTGCCCAGTAAACATTCACTATTCTATGAAGGGAGCACTACATATGTTTTCCATGCATCACAGCATGGAAAACACTCTCCACCTGCGCATATATTTTCTAGTTCAAGACCCCCACAGCTGAAGAGAGAGACATCCTGGCCTATTTGTTGCTACAAGAAAGGTCTGATACTGCAAGAGCCAAGTTCACATCAGCTCTTTGAGGTTGCAGGGTACATATGAGAGTGTAGAAGAGCTCATTTCACGGTTGTAAATTGTACTTTTTAGGATGCTGAGATTAAACTATCTTATCTCTTTGCCCATTTTAACTGTCTTGGAGATATGAAATGTGGGTGAGAGGAAGCTGTTATTCAGTTTGATGCTATTTTTAATTTTAAACCGTAGATAATGTATTCAGAAACCTTTTCTTTGAAGGCAATCTGCACTCAATGCTATTAAAGAGTATCACATCTTAATATAGCTTATGGGACAATTTTGATTAGATGCAGTTCTCACTCTATGGACAGAAGCATATAACACCTACAATAATTAAGGTAATTGTATATCAGAAATTGGCTGTTCAGGAGAAAGCTAATTGTTTAGCATAGAATACTTTAGGGCTATGAGATAGGGAAGCATCTGCATTTGAAGAATAAACAATAAAGACCACTTCAGAGCAGATTGTCCTTTATGTTACTTTACATTACACACATCTTAATGATCACTCAAATTGAAGTCATCTTGCTCCAAACAACACTAGCGTCACCAGAATCTCTCAGAAATGCAAGGCACAAATGGGGAAGAATCAGGTCCTTGGGGAACCACCTTGCTTGGGCAGAAGCAGATGTGGATGGTGTGTATTGCCTGGGAAAAGTGGCATCAAAAAGTCAAACCGCACCAAACTCTCATTGGGCAAACCAACTCCAGTTTCGTCCAGGCTCAATGAGGTAGAACTGTAAAATGCGACTGCCCGGGCAGGACCCTCCTAGGGAAGATCTTTAGTTGCAAGAAGCTGCGACAAAAAAATCTGTGAGGGTTTGCTTGGTGTGGAGGCTACTTCTTTTTTCCCTTCTCAAATTATGGTGTTTATTCGGCTTAAGAACAAGGAGCAAAATTTTGAAACAATGCCGGCAGCTGCAAATTATCCTCCTGGAGTTACCAGGGTAGCAAAGCAAAACAAACTTGGCATCCAGGGTTAAATCACTTTTGCTGGATAACTTATAAATAACAGGAAGTGTCTGTTTCTCTGAAAATAACCTAGCTTTTCTCGTGTTACCAGCGATGTCTGTCTTCCGGTCTCTGATACCATGCTCATTAACACACTGACCTGCACCCGGAGCTGGATGGACCTCAGGGCAACAGCAAGCGCAGGAATCTCACCTGACCCTTCTCTCTTCATAGGACCCCACCAGCAGCTGTCCACAGGACTGCCACATTTCTAATCATTTGGGTTAAAACTGGATATCAGGGGTGTTTCCCACCAGGTTATTCTTTTCTGGAAGACTTCCTGGTAAATGCTGTTTCCAAGTATAGGAGAAAGGAAAAAACAGCCTTGGCCTGTGGTAGAAGCATCCTCATTGCTCTCCTTGCAGAACAGGCATCGTGGGGTTCCCTGGGGGTGGATGGCAGTGGGGAATCCCCATGGGGGTCGGTAGGGGCATGGCCTGTGCCACCACCCCAGCCAGGAGCAGGGCAGCTGGGGGCAGAGCCCTGGGGGGTGGCCAGATAGGGACAGTCAGGGCTGGTGGTGCCCCAGGGGCCCTGACAAGAAATACACCGACTTAGGCTTAGGGCAGGAGTCAGAACTGCTGCAATTTGTGATAAGCCATAAACAAGATGCTTATCAAGCCAGAAGATAAACATTTCTTGTTTTGCTGGTATCTCTACACAAAACATTGTAGTATTGTTATTTATATCCTATAACATCTTAATCATTTATTGCTTTAAATCTGTGCTGAAGAGCCAGGACTTCATCTCTTAGGAACATCTGCAGGTCCATAAGCATCCTAGGAGAGTATTTTTTGCAATATTTTTGTATTCTGTTCCTATTGCCTAGAAAAAAAGCCTGAAGTTAATGAAAAGTAATACTTTGTTGGAAAAAAAGGAAAATATTTATTTTGTTCTGACCCCATTACTTTGTCTCACAATAGTTTTTCAAATAAAAGCCTGTTCTCCCACCAATTTGCACCTCCCAATTACCTCCTCAATTAAAAAGGTTTATTTTTGTTCAAGCAGGGTTGTGAGATGTACTATTTCATTGTTTTACTGTGTGTTGAGGTGTTTTGGTTTTTTTCCCTGAGACTGTGTTCAGTGATGCACAGTAATTTCTGCTGACTCATTTCCCCAGCCAGAGAAGGTGGATCCCAGCTAAGAAACATGAACAGTCCTGAGGCATACCGATAGGACACCATGTAGGAGCATGCCTTAGAAGAAAAAAAGTCAAAAAGAAAACCCCCTCAGAACACTGAAAGCAGGAAGAAGACTGGGTTGAAGCATGGTTTATTATTGAAATTTGTATACAAACTTCATAACTGTAGTGCTATGTAACAGATTATACGTCTACCCTAGTGACAGTACAATAGACATTGAATTATTTTTTGTTACTGTTTTACAGCTAGAACACAATCCATGTAGCTCGGTTTCATTGGACAGGGAAAGGCAAAGTAGAGTGTAATTAAAAGATAATATCTACAGATATTGGAGATTAAAGAAAAATATTAAAATTCAATTACAAATTTCTGTAATTGGAAAAGGCAACTACGTATAGAAGCCCCAAAATAAAGTACTTAAATCGCTTGCATCACTTGTGTTAGTTATGAACCACGAACTAGAGGTACTCATTTAATTGGGTTTTTCCATCACTCACCACTGGGTTGGGTTCCCTCTGTGGTACCGTGTAGAAAAACAAAACCAAACCACACATTTGGGGCCTCAAACCAACTTCCCATTGCTCATCGTATTTCTAAGTTTCAGGCCAAAGATGTGCAAAAACATAATTTGATTAATAAGTGTAGCTGTATGTATTATGGGAAGTACAATGACATTTATAACCAGAGAAAATATCCTTTCTCATTAGTTAAGGTTGCTGCTTTAGTGAGTTAATGCCCCAGGCCAAAGTAAAAGATCAGCTCAGGGATGCTTCAGGCACCTGCTCCAAGGCTCCACAGTGCCCCACATGTGAAGTGCGGAAGCGCAGGGGGTCTAGAGGCTTTGGGTCTCTAGTAATTTCTTTCTAAACAGCAGCATCAGCCTTGTACTACCACACTCGGGCCTCTCTTGTTCCAGATTTACTGTGTCTTTCAGAGACAAGTTATAAGGGACCAGATCCCCCTGCATCAGCAGCACAAAGCAGCCAGTTCGGCTGCCCAGCCGAGAGCTGCCTCGCTGCAATTCCCCTGTGGTGCCGTGCCGCATAGCACCGAGCTACCTCATAAACTGCAGATAGAAATAACCCTGCCTTCTACCAGAAATGCTGTCTGGCTCTAACAACATCCAGATAAGGTGTAACTGCCTTGAAGCAGCGGTTAGTTTGCTGACAGCTTTGCGATATCTCCTTGGCTGTTTCGTGCCCTGCGCAGTCTGTGATTCAGCGCTGCCCGCTTCCTCTGCTCCGAATCAGAACAAACGCTGGGCGATGTGGAGCACACATCCGACCCCCACGTGAAACCAGGCGCTTCGCTTCTCCTGAGTCAGTGTAATAATCCAGGTGGGCTCGCAGGAGAATTTTGGACAGATAGTTAAATATAACACTCCTCTAAAGAGAACAATTATTAATCTTCTGCCATGAAGCTACATCAATCTTTATGAACTAATTTTAATATCAAACCTTGTTAAACCTGAAAAAGACCCATATTTGTAAGCAGATTTTAATCTGTGTTAAATAAATATATTGGTTTGTGGCTTGAGTACTGCAGATCTTTCTGTACTTCTAATTTTATAAATAAAGGAAGTAATATCTCTGATTAAGTTTATATTTTCTTTGACAGAAAATACAAAGACTGCTTCTCACTTCTTTATGAGGAAAGTGGCCAAAAGAAAATTGTCCCAGAAGACTGCACACTTTTGTTTCAATTTCAGTTTGAATCACATTTTTATCCATAGTGCAGACCATAGATAAGAATTTTGTATGAAGAAGCTTAATTTTTGTACTAGAGAGTCAGCTGTGAATTCAAATCTTCACTTGTCAGAGTGTGAAAATAAAGATTTTTCACCGCCAAGAAAGGTATCTCTAATAGATAATGTCTGAAATATCTCTCTGTTGTGTCCTTCACCTCTCCTCCAAACCATGGTGCCACATCTTCTGCTACAAACTTCCATATTTTGAGCATAAATTTCCAAACATTTTTACTGATTTTATAATAAACATTTTATTTTCTTTATTCCAATTTTATTAGAGGGTTTGCTTTTTCTCAGGAACTGCAAACTTTTCCTTTACGCATTTTTGTTATGCAAAAAAAAAAAAAAAAAAAGTCTCATAAAAGCAATATTAAAGCAATGAAAACATCTTATTTAAGTATATATTTAAATAACTCCAAGAACTGGATTCCAAATCCTACATAGTAACTCTACACGATGTCCTAGATGCAATGACATGGTTATTTTTTTTTTCTGCTCTATATTTAGATAGTCTTTTTAACTGTCCTTTTCTCTTGGAAAAAGGGAGATGGGCTTAACTCCCACCAGTGACTGATCAGCTGCTACCGTCAGTCCTGAGGTCAGGTGTATCACCTGGTTTTCACAAAACCAGCACGTAGCTCAGCTGAGCGGCAGATGGACAAGGGTCTGTAAGAACTGTGCAGACACGTGAGCTGAGACAGATGGCCTGAAGAGTGTCATTTCGTGGGGTGCAGATAGATTCCTCCAGGAGATGCTGTGTTAGAGGTAGAAGGGCACAAGTGATACACTGAACTTCACTATTTTGAAGAAACAGAACTGAGGAAGAATTGAAAAAAGAGAAGCTTGCCATCCTGTGGCTCCATGGTATTGTTCCCTGCGTGCTGGGGAGTTAGCCTACTGGCTTACTTGATTGCTTTTGGCACACAAAAATACTCCACTCTTTGTAGCTATCTGAAAAATATTTAAATCTTCTACTCTTTTGCCTGAAGCAGTATTATGCACTGTGGATTGTGGCAATTATATGATAATGCTTTGAAAGTCCCACTAAGATAGCTAAATTATTTTAAAACACCAAACACTAAGGAAGTTGAGTAGAGCTCAACCTGTGAACATAATTTCCTACCAGATCACAGAATACTGACCGTGAGTTTATTAATCTGGAATAGACTGGAGCCATATTATGCCTCCACCTCCACTGGGGTCCATCTTTTCATTTCTATCATATGGTGATTTTTCTCTATAGAACTGAAAAGATTTTTCATACTAGTTAACTAACTAATTAACACAGCGAGTGGTTTTCTACCTAGTTTGCTGAGGCACACAAGTGCTCAGTTAGATCTCTGGCATAATGTACAATCACTGTAGTGCAGGGAATATAGCCTATCTGCCTGCAGTTCTATTCTTTTGCTGCAATCGTTCACATTTCCTACCACCACAACCAATCTGGGGACAAATGCAAGTTTTATTTTCTTTCAAAAACTTGCCTTTGCAACTAAAATACTGGTGGAAAGGACTCTAAAATACCATGTTGACTAACACATGGTTTTCTCCATCATCCCTCAAAAAAGAAACCCTTCGCTAAGCAGTATGTCTCCTGCTTTTTTTTGTTTACTCTTTCTGGGATTTCAGAGTTGCTACTGCAATCAAAGGGGAATTTTCATGCATAGGCAAGGGAGGCTGTGTTCTCAAGTGTGGTCAAAGAAACTGCATGGTCTCATGTCATATTCTCTTCTCTTTATACTGTTTCTTTCTATTTCATTAAATTAAATGGCAATTATCTTATTTCATGCATCCAAGTTCTTTAGAACAGGAGGGAAATTACTAGGTACTAATCACTAGAATCCTTAGTCATTAGCTGTGAATAGAAACGGGCATTCTTCCACCTGCTCTTGACCCTTATTTCAAAATACAGCTCGTTTATCCTGAGAATTAAGGAAGGCATTTCTGACAGAATTCAGGTAAGAGAAAAAGAGAGGCTCAGAGAGAAATCACTCTGCAGAACAGGCACCCTCTTGGTGCCATTGTTCCTGTCTTCTGAAAGCAAAGGGTGCCTTTCTTGTACTATTTTTTATGACATCCAGATGATAAAATAAAGTTCACTTTCACAAGTGCTTTACATTAAAAGTCTTAAAAAACCACCATCACTACCAAGGAAAGCACAAATCCAAACCTTGGAGAAGAAATCATTAAACAGAAGACATGCACAATACAGAAATACAAAAGGTAACTAAAAGACAAGGACTTATTAAGAGATTCACAGCCCTTAGACTGTAAACAGAGCTTACTGAAGCATGGGTTGTTGTCTGCTATTTCTATATGGATTCTTGAAGTGTATGCTGTTGGAGCAGTTTGTAATAATGGGTGAGTGATTTGACTACCATCTGTCATGTGTTTTTCTTTCATTCTTTTCCCGCAGGAGAATATGCAATGTAATGTTTTTGTTCAGTCACTTTTGTCTGTTCTTTTTTGTGCTGCCATATATTTGTATTGGAGAAATCTGAGTCAAAGAAGTGCTCTTTGGGCTTTTAGTGGGAAAGGAGCAATGTTTTGATGGTCACCAGTTCTAGGGTAAGGACTAGGTAAGATAGTTACTGCTAAAATATTGTATCTATAATGTGCTTTCCAGTTTGAAGGAGACCGGGAAAATTTCTCTGGATGATTCATCAGCTACTGGATTCAGAAGTGGATGGAGCCTGTGCCAAAAGTTTAGTGGTCCTTCAGAAATTCAGGATATTCACTCTCACAAAGAGATTTTGGGGGACTCATGATTCTGAACTCGAAAACAGTGAGTTATTGTCAGGGTAGTTCCATCACATTTAAGCAGAATTTGCAGATTTATAATGAAGTAGGATACCTCAGTATTCCTTGCTATCTTTATTGTTAGTTGTAGATCCCAGGACATTAATAAAGCTGTTTCCTGTTACTAACTTCATGATTAGATTTGACAGCAATTCTGGATCCTTATAGGAAGCCTTTTAGGCTACACCTGTGTAGCCTCTATCAGTGGGTACAGCTAGGTCCAGGGCAAGTGGCACAGCCTATATAGTATCCAAGGCCTTTTGGAAGGAGTTGTGCCCAGTGTGCATTTAAGCAGGACTGACCTTCAGCATGACAAGAATCCAGAACCTTTTGTGTTTTTTTCTGTATCACTTGTGTCTGTGACAACTCCTCCGTACCCTTTATAAGGGCACAGCCCTGACATACCTGTTGAGTCTCTTGTCACAATAATTGGATGGTCACACAATGCATTGCCACTGGTGCTAGTATTCCTGAGGAAGTTTGACACCAGAGGCCTGTCTTTGGAGCCATCCAAACTAAAAATAAAAAGGCAAACGATCCTCAATGGACTACATGAAGTCCATATTCCCAAGGACCCTTGGTTAGAGACTGCAGGCAAGAGGGATCGTTCTACCCGGCAGACTTCCCTTTTCTTTCTCATTTCCCATTGGTGCTAGAGCCCAGACTTCATCAAGTGGAGGAGGATGAGCAGAAGTCACTGGTGAGACTTTCCCACAGCATCAGGTCATCAAGACACTTGCATGAGGAGTCCCACATTTGAGGTCTCACGTGGAGGGAGTCCATGCTGCCTCAGGCTGACAGCACATCACTTTTATGACCCCCTCACCCCAGTAAGCATGATGGGAGTTGTCCTCTGGCTGCCCTGACTCCTGCCATTGAGAGAGACAGTTCAGGATGGGAAAATTTGATGTTCCCATCTTGCAACATGAACCTGGGTGTCATCCTTTAAAAGGGATCTGCCTACCCAGGCATATGGCTGCATGCCAGGAGGTAGGACTGAAACGTGATAGCTTCATAAATTCCTACAGAAGCACATAAATTCAACTGCTCACTATCTTACTGATTGAGTCAACAGCTAAATCCCAAAAGGCACATCCAGAAATAAAAGGAGGAGAATCTTTTAACAAGACCTTCTCATTAGGAGGAAGACAGATCACTTTGAACTAATAGGACCTTCTTCCTACTTTGAGCAAATTAGCTCTTTTGCCACCCCCCTCAACAATTTCTTCATGCAGTTGCCAGAAAGCTGGCTAGCAGTAAAGCTGTGTTTGCTGCACTAGCAAATACTCACCAGCATCAGCATCCCCAGGGTACCACCACCTCCTGACTGTCCCTGCCCGGCCCCCCAGGGCTCCCCACAGCCCAGGACCCTATGTCAGTCCCCAGGACCATCAGCCCCTGCCCCAGCAATGCCACAGCAGGGCTGGTCTCCAGCTCCTCACAGCCCTGCCGAGCCACAGGCCCAGGAATCTCCCCATAAAACAGGTTTGCTCACTCTTCATTCCCCCGGTGGCTGTTATTCCGGTTTCCAACACACACTAGTGTCTTCCATTTCGTCTGTTCTGCAGTAATCTACTGTTGTAATGTAGGACTGAGTGATTATTTTAAAGTGAATTTTCATATAGGAGTGCCAAACGCTCATGTAGCAAACTAAACTTTGTGAATTAAAACAGCCAAACCATCACGGCATAAGGGTCAACACTCTGCAGACTCCCTTTGCTACTACATACCATACTCGTGCTTGAAGTCACTCCATTCAAACGATTTTTGTCAGTGTGTTGCAAATATTTTGATAAAATAATCAAATTTGATCATATAAAAGTCAAACTGTTAAGTTTGAAAGAGGTAACCAGAGAAGTCACTGTTAAGTTTGAAACAGATAACCATAGAAGCAATTGTTAGGTTTGAAATAGGTAACTACAGAAACCTCACTAGGAAATTACTGGATTTTCTGTGTTTTGTTTTAAGAAACTAAGGAGATAGTCACGGACGCCAGTTATGCTGCTTGGAAACCCCCTACCCTTCCCATCTTGATTTGAATATCAAAGATTTCAATCAGTAGAGCTAAGTAGAAATAACCAATGATTATTTTGGGGTAAGAATATTGATAAGGTTATATTAATAATTGTGTTGGGTTGGGAGGGATTTGGTAGTGGAGGAAGGGACATTTTCGGTAGTGGAGGAAGGGACATCTTCTGTTAAGCTTTGAAAACTACCCTGGCTCCAAGGAGTACTCAACCCCGCCCCCCCAGGCCCAGTCTGAGTCAATTAGCAATAGAGAAACGCTTCTGCAAATCCATATTTGTGAGGGGAAGGACTGTCCTGAAAGGAAGAAGCTGGAGAGAACCTGGAGGAGAGGCCATTGACCTGAACAAAAGAGGACCATCAGCCTAAACAAAGAGAGAACTTCACTGCCAGGAGGAAGGAGAAGGAAGGGGAGGACAGAGAACCTCAGACACCCAGTTCAACTGCATGGAGTAGGGGAAAGCAAAGGAGGTCCCTGCAGCCCATGGAGGTTCAACAGTGGAGCAGATACCCACGTGTAGGCCATGGAGGACTCCACACTGGAGCAGAAAATCTGAGCCTGAGGGCAAGTGTGACAGAATTGAGACCCTGAAGGATGCTCAACTCCAGCACAGGGGTGGACCCACAGAGCCAGGGGGAAGGAGGTGCACTGGACCAGAGGCCCA
>NW_010297759.1:0-757 GCF_000700745.2 Antrostomus carolinensis | reverse complement strand
TGCCAAGAAAGGGCCTTCGGGACCCCCAATAGAAAAACATCAGTATCAACATCAACGATGTGCTGGAGGAAACCAGAATATTACTGAAGAACATTCACAACTTAGTTAAGCACTAACAGTTTACTATATGTCAGTGCTGAAGCTGTAGTTCCCTCTCATGAGAGGATCAGAAGACTGCTGAGGAGGGAGGATGACCACAACTAAAGAAATTAAACTTACACTTCGAGGAGGTCCACGGCGTCTGCCAAAATAGCCACGTCGATAGCGGCGCCGATCTGCAGCGTAGCGGCTGCCTTCCAGAGGGACTCCATCTGGACCAGTGACATTAGCTGCTTCTGCACCCTAAAAGGGCCAGAAAAAAGTAAG
Source organism: Antrostomus carolinensis (assembly GCF_000700745.2). Lineage (NCBI taxonomy): Eukaryota > Metazoa > Chordata > Aves > Caprimulgiformes > Caprimulgidae > Antrostomus > Antrostomus carolinensis. Next base: position 391 of record NW_010297759.1, on the reverse strand, counting down.
CCAGGGTGGTGTGAGAAGGAACAGCCAGGTACAGGGAGCAGGGGAAGGGAGAAGGCGCAGCAGAGGGGCTTGTTTGCATCAGTTCCAAGCTACAGAGATTCCTTTCTCCAAAGAAGTGCAAACATCAGGCCTGTTATTCCCAACCCCATAACACAGAGTTGTTAGTTAGGTCATGAGTTAAGACCCAATTTAGCCAGACAGTTCAGAGGAAAGATTAAGAAGTAACTGATTAAAAAACATTACGAAAAAAACCTCAAAAAAGCTCAGAAAAATCAAAAAGTGTTTGAGAAAGGAGAAGTGCGAAGAACTTGAAGGTTCTTACAGTTATTAAGCTACAAACCCTTCAGGGCAATGCATCGGTTAATGCTTATTGGGCAGAGTGCAAACTTCA
>NW_010297758.1:0-3131 GCF_000700745.2 Antrostomus carolinensis | reverse complement strand
CATTGTCCCCCTTTTACACCCAGGGAAACTGAGGCATATATGCCTACTCACATCTGGTCAGGCAAAGCAGGGCAGAGCAAGGTCAGACCTTGTCAGGCATCCAGCTGGGCACACTCTCTTCCTTTTGTGGGTTTGGTCAAAGGTGTCCCCAGCTTGTCAAGGTTCAGCCTTTCTGATGCACAGGGCTATCACAGAATCATTAGGCTTGGAAAAGACCTCTAAGATCATCAAGTTCAACCATCAACCCAACACCACTATGCCCACTAAACCATGTCCCTTTACACTACATCACAGATCATTCTCACGGAATCACAGAATGGTGGGGGTTGGAAGGGACCTCAGGAGATCATCTAGTCCAACCCCCCTGCCAGAGCAGGTTCCCTACCCCAGGTTGCACAAGAAAGTGTCCAGGTGGGTTTGGAACATCTCCAGAGAAGGAGACTCCACACCCTCTCTGGGCAGCCTGTCCCAGGGCTCTGTCACCCTCACAGGAAAGAAGTTTCTCCTTAAGTTTCTCTGGAACTCCCTGAGTCCCAGCTCTCAGGCTGCTCTTCTCCAGGCTGAACAGTCCCAGCTCTCTCAGCCTCTCCTCAGAAGGCAGATGCTCCAGGCCCCTCATCATCTTTGTGGCCTCCACTGGACTCTCTCCAGAAGTTCCCTGTCCCTCTTGAACTGGGGAACCCAGAACTTTACACAACACTCCAGATGTGGCCTCACCAGGGCAGAGTAGAGGGGGAGGAGAACCTCCCTCGACCTGCTGGCCACATTTTTTTTAATGCACCCCAGGATACTGTTGGCCTTCTTGGCCAACAAGCTGAAGAGATTTTCCTTTGTGCTCCCCAGTGAGTTCCAGTAAAGCACTGACCCAGCCTGGGAACGGGCTTTTAACCACCACCAGCTGCCATGGGGAGCTGCATCAGCCCTACCTGGGGTCTTTACCCAGCACCAGGTTAGACAATAAGAACATCTGAGCCTTGTGCTACCGCCTGGAAATCAAAGCATCACATCCCTGAGGCTCACACTGGGTCTTTCTTCTGCTCACCTTTAATGAAGGCAATTAACATGGAAGTGACATCATGGGAGCAGAGGATCCCAAGGTGTTTGCTGGCACCAGGCTGTGCTTGCACGTGCAAAGCTGAGACAAGGACAGCAGACACCAGCTGATAACAAGTGATGAGGAAAGCAGAGATCCTCCATCCCCAGCTGCATCTCCACGGGGGAGTCTCACCCACACTTGGCACTGACTGGGATAAACCTTTCCAAAATTAATCTGTCTTCTCAACCTCTGCCAAGTCAGACCAGGGATTGCTTGGAGTGGCTGAGAGACAGGCAGAGGCTGGAGGAGCCAGATTTCCTGAGGAAGCTGGATAGAAATAGGAGCACTGCAATCTCCATCAGTTCCCAGCTGGGTCTGGGAGCTTGCAGAGCCAAGGCTGCCGTGCTTGGGAAGGACAACAATGCTGTTTGGGGCGATATGTGCGATTTTGTAAAAGCCAGGTGAGAATTTGACCTTTCCTGACATTTCATGCAGGGGTGAAACACAAACTCTGGGTGTTGTACCCCAGCTTGTGCTGCAGGTTCACTCTGGCCAACATGTCATAGAATCATGGAATTCTAGATGGATTTGGGTTGGAAGGGACCTTTCAAGGTCATCTAGTCCAACCCCCTGCAGTGAGCAGGGACATCTTCAACCAGATCAGGTTGCTCAGAGCCCCGTCCAACCTCAGCTTGAATGTTTCGAGGGATGGGGCTTCTACCACCTCTCTGGGCAACCTGGGACAGGGTTTCACCACCTTCAGTGTCAAAAATTTCTTCCCTGTATCTAATCTGAATCTCCCCTCTTTTAGTTTAAAACCATTACCCCTTGTCCTATCACTACAGGCCCTGCTGAAGAGTCCGTCCCCATCTTTCTTGTAGGCCTCATTTGAGTATTCAAAGGGCTCAATAAGATCTCCCCGGAGCCTTCTCTTCTCCAGGCTCAACAGCCCCAAATCTCTCAGCCTGTCTTCATAGGAGAGGTGTTCCAGCCCTCTGATCATTCACGTGCTCCTGAAGCTTAGAAAGCCACCAGCACAGACTCATCACCTTGCGGTCTACCTCAGCCCTCTGCAGAGAGGCATTGCCCAGCACATACAAGTGCATCTGGTGGGCCCAAGAGGCTTGAAGAAGGAAAAAGAGAGCTCATTCCCTTTTCTGCAGTCATCACATTGACAGTCCCACCAGTCCAAACAGCATTGCTCTCCCAGGCAGAAGGCAGCTGGAGACAGACCCCAGGAGCTCCCACATTAAGGACCTTGGGAGGTTGCCACCGACAGGAGCCCAGCAAGTGGAGACAGGCTTTGAAAATAACCATTCCCCCTCCAGCCTGGCCTCAGGTGGTTTAACCTTTCCTCCAGTAGAACCCAGAGCCAACTGTCAGACCTTCAACTGCAGCCTGACTGCAGATCCAGCTTCCCCACCACATCCCAGCCAGCTCCTTTTCTTGGATCACTTCCTGAGAAAGTGAGTCCCCTGTGGAGAAGGGACCTGCTGCAATCCAGGAGAGCTGCAGAGATCCACTTAAATCCCCTTTTTCAGCTCATGAGCTGTTGGCAGGGATTCTTGCATCATGTTTGGAGAGCAGCCATCAGCCAGCACAAGAAGAAAGAAGTCAAATTGGGGAGAGAGCTCCTTGGTTGAGAAGTTTGAGCTAGGAGAAGGTTTGGGTGCTTGTGCAGGGCTCTAACAGACAGAGGTGTTAGAATTCTCATCTCGACCCCAGTTAGACTTGCAGGCAGGCCCAGGCCTGACAGCCAGACATGGATTGTTTGAGCAGAGCTCTGCATGGCAGTGGGGACCCACAGGAACCTCATCTCCCTCCCTGCTGCACCTTGGAGAAGAGAGCAGCACAGAAAACCCGGAGCCAACTGTTCCAGCACAGGGACAGTCCATGGACAGCCAGGACACAACTAGGGTCATCTCCCAAATATTAATACAGCATCTCCAACCCAGGGCAGTTGGCCCACATCATGCCATCATCCACCCAACACCTCCAAGAAGGACAGCCTCAAGGGTGGGACTGCAGCGACCATGGCAATGTGGGAACCACTCTGCAGCCACCCACCCACCCCAACCCCTCCATCAGCCAGTGT
>NW_010297757.1:0-11856 GCF_000700745.2 Antrostomus carolinensis | reverse complement strand
GGCCGCGGGGTTGTGGGAGCAGCCTCTGGACACCCGGCACCTCCACACGCCTTCATCCCACATGTACTCAGACAGAGGAGCCAAGTAGGTTTTTTAGGGAGAGGGGATGAAAGCCCAGGGACCCTAGCAACAGGGTGGGGTTTTTTTGGGATGGCTTTTGTTTTGCTTTGTTTATTTTGGGGTTTTTTTTCATATCATACCAGCTTCCCAGGACGCGGCTTCTTTCCAACACTCTGCCACCGCCCTCCTTGTCGGGGAGGAAACCAGCAGCAGCCACAAAGCCAGCCTTTCTTTTGGCCTTCGCAAGCCTTTTGCTTCGTTACCTCCGGGCAAGGACCCGTGGACAAAGTATTTACTGTCCCTGAGAGATGGTGATTAACTCGTCAGCAAAACACAGAGCCTGTGCTGCCGCCTCTGGCCTTCACCAGCTTATCATCCTAGGGAGTTACGGGCAGCATCCCTCGCTTCCCAGAACTTCTTGTGTCTGCTTTGTGCTGGAATCATAGAATCACAGAAGGGTTTGGGTTGGGAGGGACCTGAAAGCTCATCCAGTTCCAACCCCCCTGCCAGCAGCAGGGACACCTTCCACTAGACCAGGTTGCTCAAAGCCTCATCCAGCCTGGCCTTCAACACTTCCAGGGAGGAGCAGCCACAGCTTCTCTGGCCAGCCTGGGACACTGTCTCACCACCCTCACAGTGAAGAACTTCTTCCTAATATCTCATCTAAACCTCCCCTCTTTCAGCTTAAACCCATTTCCCCTTGTTTTGTCATTAACTGCCCTTATGAAAAGTCCTTCCCCAGCTTTCTTGTAGCCCCTTCAGGTACTGGGAGGCCGGTATAAGGTCTCCCTGGAGCCTTCTCTTCTCCAGGCTGAGCAGCCCCAACTCTCTCAGCCTGTCCTCGCAGCAGAGCTGCTCCAGCCCTCGGATCATCCTGGTGGCCTCCTCTGGACTTGTTCTAGCTGCTCCATGTCTTTCTTATGTTGGGGGCTCCAGAACTGGAGGCAGTACTCCAGATGGGGCTTTACAAGAGCGGAGTAGAGGGGCAGAATCACCTCCCTCGACCTGCTGGCCACGCTTCTCTTGATGCAACCCAGGATACGGTTATTGGCCTTCTGAGCTGCCAGCGCACGTTGTCTGCTCGTGTTCAGCTTCTAAGAGAAAGAGAAATTGCCAAAAGCCCTCCCTTTTGTAAATTTGTTCCCCAAAGTGAGAGAGTAAGAGGTACAATTATTATACTAAACTCTGTCAGCGAGGGCAAGATGCTCAGGGATTGGGATATCAGGGTGGTCGATCTCCTGTAGCATCTGTCCCCTACAACCTGGGTCTTCTCCAGCTCTGCTGAGCATGTGGAGTCTGTCCTGCTCAGCCTGGGGGTGAAAAATACGTGAAGGTTTGGGGTGTTTGTGGGGTTTTGGGGTCTTTTTTTAATTTTTAATTTTTTTTTAAGCTGTTTGGAGGCAACAAATACTGCTGAGAAACAACTCGTTGCCATCAGTAAGGCTTTTCACGTCATTTTTCCTCATCTCTCCTCTGCTGCTCCTGAGATGCTCCCTGGAGAGAGCTGGAGCTGCTCTGGCGCGACACGCCTGAAAGTTAATCGCTGCTGAAAAACGCTTTAATTAACTCAATTAGTCAGACAGTCCATCTGGACTCTCGCAGCGCCTGGTGAGATCCCATGAAACGGGGTCAGATCCCATGAAATGAGGTCTCAGCTCCCCACTTGGGAGGGACACGTACCCCACCTCATTCCAGTCCCAGTCACAGGCCACCCAGGGACGTTGTGGAGTCTCCTTCTCTGGAGACATTCAAAACCCGCCTGGACACCTTCCTGTGTGATCTCATTTAGGTTCCTGCTCTGGCAGGGGGATTCTAAGGGCAGTTAGTGACAAAACAAGGGGAAATGGGTTTAAGCTGAAAGAGGGGAGGTTTAGATGAGATATTAGGAAGAAGTTCTTCACTCTGAGGGTGGTCAGACACTGGAACAGGTTGACCTGAGAAGCTGTGGCTGCTCCTCCCTGGAAGTGTTCTTGGCCAGGCTGGATGAGGCTTTGAGCAACCTGGTCTAGTGGAAGGTGTCCCTGCTGCTGGCAGGGGGGTTGGGACTGGATGAGCTTTAAGGTCCCTTCCAAACCAGTCTGGGATTCTCTGATGTGTTTGAGTTGGTAGTCTTTACCTGGACTCTGGGAGCTGTCAATGTTGTTTACTGGGTTTGTGCATGGAAAAAAAGGCTGAATTGAGTGGAAAAGTGGAGAATTGGGAGGTTGAAATGCCAGTGGGTGTTGTTCCCTGGAGTAATAGTGGGTGGCAGTGGCCGTCTGCTCTTTTGGTTTTCTTTTCTCCTTCTGGACAGTGTCAAAAAAGTTTCTCTTTTTTTCCTGTTGATCAAGTGCTTAAGTCGTTCTTCTCAATATAAATCTGTCCTGGTGCGTCAGCTGTGTCTGAGATTTCACTTCTTTTATGTGCCACTTCAAGTGAGTTTTAATTAAGAAAAAAGAAAAATAAGTCCATCTGCATGGGTTTGATGTTTAGACTCTCTTTTCCATCAAGAGCATGTCTAATTCTGGCCTGACCCTGACCCTTTGACAGCAAAGTCCTCCAGCCTGCATGTGGCCATCAGCTGGTTGTGCCTGGAGAGCATCTCTCAGCTCCTGGAAAGCTCTTGCTGCCTTTTCTGCTTCTCCTTGTAGAGCTGCCACCAAGATCTGCTGCACTTCTGGACCTGAGGGGAATTGAGGTGTGGAAGAGTTTGATCCTACAGGGGGGAAAAAAAATCTGGGGTGTTGCTGTGAAAGATGCTGAGAAAAGGAGATGTTGTCTAGGCAAGTTGGTCAAGTTGACCATGGATGGTGTCCTGGGATGTTGGTTGTACCTGGAATTGTCTTCTCTGCTGCTTGTAGATCCCAACCCATGCTTTAGATACAGAGCCAAAATTAAAATACACACGTGGCCGTGGTTATCAAAGCGGAGCTGGTGGTGGGATTGGAGTTGCTTCCCCTATAAATCCATAAAGGGAGCAGGTTCTTTGCACATGGCCAGCGTTCAGCTGAGCCAAGGCACCGATCTATCCCTGACTACGTGGGGTTTTTAAACCTCATTTTAGTGCTTACTTTTTAAAAATGAGGCATTCTAGAGAAAGTGGGCGAGCTTTGGGCTTTTCCCTGTCCCCCTGCCTGCCAGGCAGCAATGCCTTTGTCTTTTTTTCTCTAATATGGGTGCTTCTGCCTTGGCCTGAGACAACCCCATCCCACAGCTGATCACACTTCACCCCTAATTCAAGTTGTAATAATCCCAAATTTGGCAGCGTGGTCTAGAAATCTCCGTGGGGATGAACGGAGCAGCTGGCTCTTGAGCTCAAACGGAGAAGATCTGAGGTTCCTCAGGGCTTGAGAAGCAAAGGCAGGTCCATCTCCTTACAGCCTCACCTGGGGCTGACTTCTTGGAGATGGTGTGGAGGGAATAACTTATCCTTTGGGAATATTCCCTCTGTGGTGGTGCATTTTTTTTAGGAGATGCTCTTGTGAAGATGCTTTACCAGGGTTCAACTCACACTGGTGTTAGGTGCCTGCAAGAAGTGCAGTGCAGAAAGTTCTAGAAACCAACCCCACTCAACTACCAAAGCTCTGCTTTAAGCAGGGGGGAAATAAAAAAACTCCATCCTTATTTTAAGACAACTTTCAGCCCATGTCCAAGATTCAGCCCAGCAACGAGAGCAATTTTGAGCAAAGGTGACATATTTTTTTTTGGCTAAATTGATGGAAAAGCCCATTTCTGTGCCCAAGCATCTTACTAAAAAAAAAAAAAAGCATCTTTTCCCCAAAACAGCTCACCCTGAAGAAGGTGATGTCCCAGCACAGGGAATCAGTGTGTCTCTGACATGGCCCACGGTGGGGGTTGTGCTCTCGTTTCAAACCACATGAATTCTGAGAGCATCCAGCCAAAGCACCCTCACGCGTGTTTAACTGACGTAAAACCAAACAGTTCAAAGGGCCCAACTTGTGTTTGCAGATAAACCCTTCCAACAAACTCTTAAAATGATGAAATCTGGCTCTTATCAACCATCTGACCCACGATGATGGGATCGAGCGGCTTTTAACCTGGTGAGACTGAAACAGCAAACTCTGAAGTACAGAGAGATGGGGTGGGGGGGGTGTTATGTGAGATTTTTCCCTTCGTGGCACTGTTGGGTGTTAGGGAAAGTGCTTGGAGCCACTGCTTGGATTCTCTCTGGCATCTCTCACCCCCAGGTTGTGTTCCTGGTAGTTAATTTGTAGGTTGCACGAAGAACTCTGTGCAGTTTGAGGAGCTTTAATTTCAGAGGTAGTTAATTAAACAAGCAGGCGTGGTGTTTGCTCTTGTGTTGCCTAAACACTGGCCTGTTTTGGTGGATCTCAAACACCCTCCTGGCTGGCAGAGGTGGGTGGGTGCCTTGCACCTGGAAAGTTAATTCCCACCTTGGGATAAGCTCTAATCTAAATGAAGGCGAGGACTTTGCTGCTGAAAACCATCTGAAATTCCCCACGTGGTCTTTTGTTACTGATGCAGTGAGTCTGGTGTTCCAAGCATGCTCTGAATAGAAGCAGGAACGCTTTCTGGGGTGGGTGTTCAACTCATCCAACCACAAACCCACTGGATTTGCAGGTGAGATCCAATTGAAAGACCAGGGATTTTTGCAGCAAGTCCTAATCCACACTCTGGGCTGGAGCAGATGTGTGTCCTCATGTCTGCTTCTTGCTGTGTGCCTCCCTCACCTGGGGGGTTGCTCTCCAGGTATCCTGCTGCTCCCAGCGAGATTGTCTTCTTTCCAACATGGGTTAGTGGATCAGGGATTGGGTCAAACATCTATGGGTGAGGCTGCAGCTCGAGTGGTGGGTTCAGTGTTGGGTTTTTTTTAGGACATGGAGGTGCTGGAGCGTGTCCAGGGAAGGGAACGGAGCTGGGGAAGGGTCTGGAGCACAAGTGTGCTGAGTTCCCTTGTGGCTGAGGGAACTGGGGGTGTTGAGCCTGGAGAAAAGGAGGCTGAGGGGAGACCTTGTGGCTCTGTGCAAGTCCCTTGGAGGAGGGTGGAGAGAGGTGGGGGTGGGTCTGTTCAACCAAGGAGCAAGGGACAGGCCAAGAGGAAATGGGCTCCAGTTGTGGCCAGGGCAGTTGAGATGGGATGTGAGGAAGAATTTCTTTGCTGAAAGGGTTCTGAGGCATTGGAAGGGGTTGCCCAGAGCAGTGGTGGAGTCCCCATCCCTGGAGGGATTGAAGAGTGGTGTAGACATAGTGCTGAGGGACATGGGTTAGTCATAGGGGACTTGTCAGTGTTGGGTTCATGGTTGGACTCGATGAACTTAAAGGTCGATTCTTTGTGGAACATCCCATGGAGCCATCAACGCACAGTCCAGTTTAACCCCATGTGTTGCTTTCCCATGAGAAGACCATCAGCTCCAGCAAACAGTGAAGCTACTTAAACCCAGATATCTTGGAGAGCCTGGTTTGGAAATGTTTACCAAGGACAACTACTTAGAAAAACTGCTGCTTTGAGGAATTCATGGCAGCGTGCTGATTGCGTTTTTCTGCCTCCCTCAGGCTCCTGATGGTTTTTGGCTCCTGTCAGCATTTTCCACGTAGCTGAAGGTGTTGTGGAATCCACCAAGAGATCAGTAACCTGGACTGATCAGCAAGGTGTGTAAGAACATGAAATCAAGGGGCAGCTTTTGTACGAGCTCAGTGAATTCTGTGGTTTGATAGTCCAAAGAGGTTTTATTAATTAGTGAAGAGACTCTGGCTGCTCGGTGGTGGCTCTGGGTGTCTGTGGGAGCACTCAGGTGGTCACCTGGGAACAAACCCCCTCTTTTTTTCCTTAAATTGGCCTCCTGACTAGGGGTGCAGCTGCATCTTGGCTGCCTGCTTAAAATGTGACCAAGAGGTGGCTGCTACATGCACATCTTGCCCATGGTGTAGAATCCCAGACTGGTTTGGGTTAGTTTGGACCTTAAAGCTCATCCAGTTCCACCCCCCCTGCCACCAGCAGGGACACCTTCCACTAGACCAGGTTGCTCAAAGCCTCATCCAACCTGGCCTTCAACACTTCCAGGGAGGAGCACCCACAGCTTCTCTGGTCAACCTGCGACACTGTCCCATCACCCTCACACCAAACAATTTCTTCCTCACATCTCAGCTCCATCTCCCCTCTGCCACTTTCAAGCCATCACCCCTTGTTCTGTCACTCCCTGCCCTTGGCCAAAGTCCCTCCCCGCGTTTCTTGCAGGTCTTGAACACAATCCTCTCTTTTTAAATGATGAGTGAGTCCAGAGGACCAAGCAAGACTGATATTTCAGCCTTTGATGTTCTCTGTGTGAGGAGATGATCAGTGTGGGTGGGGAAGATCTGCCTTGGTGGAGCAGGATGCTCATGGAGTTGCCTACATGTTGGTCTACAAGCAAGTTGGAGTTAGCTCATCTATGGCAGGGTATAGCTCAGCTCTGGATCTTTGTGTTGTCCTCTCTGTGTGTCGCTGCATCTGTTACAGTGCCAGCCTCCCCATCCAGCAGCGTGAGTGACTTTCCTGTGACTGCCCTTCTCTGGTCACACTGGTGGGACTGGTTTCCCAGCATTGCAGCTGGGAACGAGGAGAACACGTGGCTCTGTGCGTTGCACCTGCAGTTCAGCTGAGAACAGCTACTTCTGTCCATCAGACAAAGACAAAATGAGTGAAGGGTGATGGAGACAGGGCTCTGAAGTGTTGATACAGTGACAGCTCTGTCATCATCTGTGTAGGGCCACAGAGATGATGAGGGGCTGGAGCATCTGCCTTACGAGGAGAGGCTGGGAGAGCTGGGACTGTTCAGGCTGGAGAAGAGCAGCCTGAGAGGGGACCTGATCAATGTCTATAAATATCTGAAATGTGGGGGCCAAATGGGTGGGGCCGGGCTCTTCTCGGTGGTGCCCAGTGACAGGACAAGGGGCAATGGGCACAAACTGTGACAGCAGAAGTGCCAGACAAACTGAAGGAAAAACTTCTTTCCTGTGAGGGTGCCAGAGCCCTGGGACAGGCTGCCCAGAGAGGGTGTGGAGTCTCCATCTCTGGAGATGTTCAAACCCACTTGGACACTTTCCTGTGCAACCTGGTGTAGGGTTTGGCAGGGGGGTTGGACTGGATGATCTCCTGAGGTCCCTTCTAACCCCACCAGTCTGTGTGATTATCTCCACTTGGGGGAAGTACAACTTTTCAGGGACTTGGTTGCTTCAGCTTTCAAGAACTCTTGAAGTCTAAATGAGCATCCAGATTATCTAAGTAAGGAGACACTGCTGGGACTGTCGCCCTGATAGTAGCACGATAGTGAGTGGCTCCAAGATTTTCTCAGTGAAAGCCTTTTATTGTGCTTGATGTTTTTGTTGCTCTGGTTAATTTGGTGTCTTGAGATGGGGAGGAGGGGTTTGGGTCACCCCTCTCAAGTGCACCAGGTGTTCATGAGATGGTTCTTGCAGCACCTGTGGAGGCAGGAAACAATTTTCCCCTCCTTTACCGTTTCCCATGGTGACCTTTAGCCTGTTTCCTGGGGATATTACCCTAAAATCTCATGGAGGACCATGAGGTGGCATCTCTTCCACCACAGCATCCCACAGGGAGCTGTGTGTATGGTTTCTCCTGGTGATGATCCTAGGTGGGGCCACAGCACGGTGTCCATGCTGTCCATTCCTCTGAGAACGTGTGACCAGTGGACAGAGCACGTGCTGAAGAGCTTTGCCCAGCATCCCTGCTCTGGGCCAGCCCGTGCAGACATCTCTGTCTTGACAAAGAAAAGGAGAGATTTTTCCTCCTCTTCCAAGGCAGAGAACGATGACTATGAGCCACTGGTGGGATGCCTCTTGCCAAACAAGGCTCTTTCTTCTTCAGAAGCGTTTCCCTCTGGCCAGAGGCTGGATTGTGGCTCTGGAAATTGGGATTTTGTTTCTCCTTCATCACCAGTTGCCTGTGTGAGCTTGTGCTGTTGCCTGATCTGGCTCAAATCTGAGTTCCCCTGGTTTGAAAGGCGCTTGGTCCTCACTTTTGGCTCTGAGCATCCCTCAGGAGCAGTCTTGCTTTGGCCATTGGCTGAGCTCTTGGGCTCCTGAAGGACTTTGGAGAGGCTTGGAGGAAGAAGGTGTTCTCCTGAGCTCCTGTGATCTCCAAGAGATTTAACCCTGAGTTTGCAGCTTTTACATTTAACCCCCAGGAGCTCGGTGCTGGATGTGGTTCTGGGTTTTCATGCTTACGTTGGTCCCCATGAAGACTTGCCTGGAAGCAACTCCTTGCCCTGGCAGAGGAGAGTCCATCCACAGCTCCCTTCCCACCTGTTGGTTTGTGGCCAAGGGTAGGCAGAAGATTTCTCCTGAACTTGGACCACGGGCTTAAGGGCTTGATGGGCTTTTTCTGTGTGTTACCCAGGGCGTGCAGTCAAGGTAGTTCTTGCAAAGTTGAGCCATCTTGGATCATGGTGGCTCCAGTTCCTGATGCTTCCCATGGGTGTGTACGTGTCGTGGTGGGATGGACCGTGCAGCACCCAGGCTTGGCTGAGCTCTGGGGAGGGCAGAGATGTGTGTTGGTCCTCCCCCACCTCCCTTCGCTGGCAGCAGGTACCATGTACTGCCCTTCCTTTGGTTGTGTGTGTGGAGGGACCTGGCTCCATCTCCAACCCTGATGGTGCTTGGCACCACCCAGCCCCACCAGCCCTCCTGGCTCTTATCAGCCCAAATTCTTGGCAGTCAGGAGTTTTTCATCCTTGAGGCTTTTGGAGGGATCCTCTCCCACCTACGCTGGGCTGCAATCAGTGCTTGTTGGAGAAGACCTCCCCTTGGCCAGCAGCAGATCCTGCTCCCCACCCTTGGGGTTTGCTTTTCCAGGTGTTCCCATGTCTTTATTGCATTTCTTTGCTTGCAGACTTGACATTTAACTCTGCCAGTGAGTATTTTTCCTGGGATTGCTTTTCTCCACCAACCTTCTTCAGCATGGCCGGGTGCCCACGCTACGTCTTTGATTTATAGCTCAATGTCCCGATAGAGGTGGGTTCATCCCATAAATTCCATCAGGACCAGTTTGGTGTGATGGATGATGGAGCTTGTGTGTGTGTGTGGGGGGGGATCTCTGCTGGAAAGCCTGTGGTTGAGTTTCTGGTCTAAACCATCCCAGAGAGTTTGCAGAAGTGATTTTTAACCTTTTCTGTGCTGCTGTGTGCCAGGAAGTGCTGCTGATGGACATCAGCTCAGCGCCGTCTGTTCAACGCTGCAGGAGAAAACCACCTCTGGAGGGTTTTTAGGAGGTGTCAGTAGGGTTATTTCATAGGTGCTACATTGTCAGCAGCCCTAGACCCTCCTCAGACCTCCTGCTGCTCCGTGCCTGGTGGAAAGGAGATCCAGGAATAGGTAGGGCACTTACTCAAGACCCTGGAGATCCTGCTCGCTGCTCCTCAGCTTCTTCCAACAGCATTTCCAGGCCTTGAGAAGCAGCCAGCCTTTCTGCTGAGAGGAGCATGGCTGGACCTGTCCCATCCATCCTTCCCCAAAAAACCTTCTTCCCAGCCCCAGCCAGTGCAGAGTTAAATCCGTGTTGTGCCAAGTCCCTGGTGCTGACAGCTCTGCTGGGTGACTCACAGGATGGGTGTCCCGTGATGTCCCCTGGGGAGCAGAAGCTTAGCAGATGTGGGGAAAGGAGGAGGTACAGCTGTGGTGTCACCCTCCATGGCTGGTGGAGGAGCAAGGGGTGTCTGGAGAGGAGCCCTGCAGCCCCTCAATGTGCCAGCTCAAGGGCAGCACCATCCCCAGCACCCAGAAAGCTGGTGAGGATCATGGGATGCCACCCAGCAGCCATGGGAACATCTTTCCTAAAGCTTTGCCCGACCTTCAGCAAAGCCTGTGGAGGGTTTTGGGAAAGCTTAGTGAGATGGTTGGTACCGTGGGGTGTAACCACCGTGGAGCCCTGACCTGGGCAGCTGCTGCTTGTTGCGTTATTTGGGGTGGGGGAGGATGCAATGGGTCCTCCTGGCTTGCACGGTTGGATTTTCCTCTACAGCATTGCCTTTCCTTCGTGTGTCCTGGATCAGCACCAGTGTGGCCAGTAGGACCAGGGAAGTTCTCTTCCCCCTGCACTGGGCACTGGTGAGGCCGCAGCTGGAGTGCTGGGTTCAGTGTTGGGCCCCTGAGTCCAAGAAGGACATGGAGGTGCTGGAGCGTGTCCAGAGAAGGGCAACGGAGCTGGGGAAGGGTCTGGAGCACAAGTGTGCTGAGTTCCCTTGTGGCTGAGGGAACTGGGGGGGTTGAGCCTGGAGAAAAGGAGGCTGAGGGGAGACCTTGTGTCTCTGTGCAAGTCCCTTGGAGGAGGGTGGAGAGAGGTGGGGGTGGGTCTGTCCAACCAAGGAGCAAGGGACAGGACAAGAGGAAATGGGCTCCAGTTGTGGCCAGGGCAGTTGAGATGGGATGTGAGGAAGAATTTCTTTGCTGCAAGGGTTCTGAGGCATTGGAAGGGGTTGCCCAGGGCAGTGGTGGAGTCCCCATCCCTGGAGGGATTGAAGAGTCGTGTAGACACAGTGCTGAGGGACATGGGTTAGTCATAGGGGACTTGTCAGTGTTGGGTTCATGGTTGGACTGGTTGATCTTAAAGGTCTTTTCCAGTCGAGGTGATCCTGGGGAAGGCGGGTGTGGGTGCCTCTGAGCTGCTGCAAGATGAGATGCCATCGCCTCCCTCACTCCAGCGCTGGTTGCTCACCAGTTTCCTTCCCCTTTCCCCGTTCATTTCAGCTGCTGTTTATGGCTTTGGGTAAACAGACGGGGCTGGGTTTTTCCTAGTCAGTGTTTCATCTCGGGCTGTAGTTAGGAGTTAGCAGACCATTGTCTGGGCCCTGTCTACAGAAGTGATTTCTAAACAAACCTTGCCCTGTCCACCCTCGTTTCCCCCCACCCTGCTCCAACTCTCCCCTGTTATTCTCATGTAGCTCGGATTTGAAGGCTCATCCTTGCTGGTTGTCCAACCTGCCTCTGCATTCAGAACCATCTCAGGACCATCCCTTGGGATTGTCAGCTCCAAAACAGCTCCCACCCCACATCCAGCTGTGGGGGACACACACCCCCAGCCTTTCCCATCTCCCCAAGAGCTTTGCTCCATCCAGAACGGGCTGAGATGCAGCCGAGATGCTGCACTCGGGAGAGGAAATAACCTTTTCATAATCAATGCAAATCAACTCATAACCTTTTCATAATCAACTCATTCTTGTTGCTTTTTCAGACCACGGGGTGTGTGTAGGGAGGATTTTTCCAGCTGTTTCTCCACACAACCACATCTGTCACAGAGCTTTAGCAGAAAGCTTCCTGGATAGTGACATAAATACAGGACACGGGAGCATCCCTGCGGATTCCCGGCGCTGTGAGGCGTGTGGAGATGTCGGTGAGAGTTGTCAGCACACAGCTGTAATGATTGATATATAAAAAAATATATATATTTTTTTAATATTTTGGACTACCAGGCAAGTGTTTAAAAATATATTCATGGCTTGTGCTTTGATTTATGGGGAAAAAAATCACCTCCCTGCCCCTGATTTCTTTGTGCCGTGCTCACCAAGCAGGGGTGACCTTTGGTTTTGGTGGTTTTGGTTTTTTTACAGGGTTGTGTGCAAGCGTGGCTGAAATTGGTGCCAACTTTACCCCTTGAGCTATTTCTGTGATGATGACGCTGTGCGCCTCGTGCTGGATTTGGTACCTGAGTAGCTGTGGAAGGGCTTAAACCCTCCACCTAGGGAGGAAAAAACCCTTCCCAGAGCTTACCTGGTGTGTGCAGGGGGACGCAGCGCCTGTTTGGGGTCTTGTGTGCCAGCACTGGGCTGGCAGCCAGACACAACC
>NW_010297756.1:28809-33261 GCF_000700745.2 Antrostomus carolinensis | reverse complement strand
ATTAGATATATAATTTTATATTTATATTTCAAATTTTTATATTTAGGCAGAGTCAGCTTCCCTCTTCCTTTACATCTCCCTGATGTGTCTGTGTCTATATATTCTCTTTACTTGGATCTCACCCATTTTCCACAAAGGATCTATCCTGCAGCTCAGAACTTAGCAGGGTTCATCTTCCTCTCTGCTGCTCAGGGAATGGAAAACTTTTGACAGTGGGATGTGTTTCTATGTCTGAAGTATTTATCTTTAAAACTTCACCTTGCTATTTCTCATTATGGCTCTCAAATTCTGCTGATTTGAGACACAAAGGAGAAATTCCAGAAGCATTAGAGAAGATCTATTCCTACAATAAAAAAGATGTAATCTCTTCTGTTTCTACAGAAAGGAAGGGTAAGAAAGAACATTTTCCTTCAGGGACCGATGAGAGAGGGGGGAAGAAGGAAAGGGAAAAACAGAAAAATAAAGAGAAACTTAGTTAACAATTTCTATAAGATCCTCAGCAATCTAATTCAATGCAGTCACCCGAGATCTACTTGCAAGTAAATTTTCTGTAAATAAAAATGAAATTCATTATGGTTGACTTCTTAAACAAATAAAAGAAGTCATCACTTTCCTATAACTTATTGTTACTTTTTCTTAATTAGAGCATAAACTTTTTCTAAAGATACTTGAAAAAGTGAGATCTAGCTGAGAACTAGTCCTGTTTTCCAGCAAATTAATTGCTGCCTTTGTTTGGTCACAGGTTTTTGATGCCTGTTAAGAAGACCAGAGTTATCTCATTGAAGAGAAAATTAAGGAAATAAAATGAGAAGATGAGAGCCATTAGTTAGAGAGTTTTTTCAATGACTGAAGCATAAACAAAGGGGTAAGGAGATCTGGTTTTATGCTTGGCTGAGCTCACAGTTTGCCATAAACCTTAGAAAATATTCATTTAAACAACCTTTCCATTTCTTGGGCATTATGAGATTAAGTTCATCAGGGATTGTAAAGCCTTTTGATATCACCTGATTTATAACTTTATGAAAGTGGAAAAGTATAATTAGAAATTCCAATGATTTTTGAAGTGAAAATAAACCACCCTGTCTCATGTGAACCCTTTTGGATGTTTTGGCTTTCTATGACTTTGAAATGCTTAGTGTTAGGGATGTAGCCTCACCGGTCACTTGCAGGATTAGATC
The DNA here is from genome assembly GCF_000700745.2 of Antrostomus carolinensis. Lineage (NCBI taxonomy): Eukaryota > Metazoa > Chordata > Aves > Caprimulgiformes > Caprimulgidae > Antrostomus > Antrostomus carolinensis. Next base: position 32,083 of record NW_010297756.1, on the reverse strand, counting down.
CAACCTCATTCTAGTTTAATGGGGATACTTCTTTTTTTTTTTTAATGTGGTTCATAATTCCCCATGTTCTATATGTTGACATTTCTCACCAGATAGTAGAAATTGCTTGAAGCAAGGCTGTTCATCCAATGATTCCATTTTACACTGTAAAACTTAAGAATATAAATAATATTTACTGTAATTAAACAAAAGACACGTAGCTTGCTCTCAGACAAGCAGTAGACGTGTTTTTCCTTACTCTAAAATATCTGGCTCGTACTTCTGGCTCCAAACAGAAGATAAGATTTTAGATATGACTTTATATAGCATTTCTGTGGCTTATGTAAATATACTGGCTTCTATTAAAAGAACAATCACCTTGACCTACAACTCCAGCTCCAATTCAAAAGCAGTCCTGCTCAAAGCATTCCACTCTGTGAAATGAAGTGTATTGAGTAATTATGCTGAGAAAAATTACTGGAAAGGCTTTACTTAACCTTTTATTCATACAGCCCATCGCAGCCAAGTTCTCCAGTTTTGCTAATACCTCCAGTTCTGCTTACACAGTGCATTCATACGCTTGGGATAACGCCCAGGGGATGTGAAAGTATGCCATCCCTCGTGTGTACCAGTGTGTTCTGGCTTCTTGTTCTAAACATCTTGGCAAGGACATGAATGTTAATATTGCATGAATAATTGTAGATGTGGAGGTTGATGACTACTAGAGGGCAAAACCAGGTGGAGAAGGAAAAAGCCTCTGTGTACCTAACAGGTGATAAATAATAAATGACAACAAAAATCATAGGAATATTTTGTACAACATTAATGCCTCTTCCTTCTCCCAATTAACGAGCCCGCATGCCAAAAACCAATCAATTAAGTTTTGTGATGCCATTAAAGTCCACTCTGCACTCTCCCACAAGTAAAGAATTATCCTTATTGCAATCATTTTTATAGCTGGAGAGACTGAAAATGTCTCTGCTCTAACAATAAGCCATTCCCTAACTGAGTTTTCTCTTATGCTTCTGCAAGAAGTTATAGGATACTGCAAAGCATAATGGTGAGTATTAGTCAAATTCTGAAAGTTTCTACTTGTTTGAACATTAGAAGAGTATTTATTTACAAAAAATGATTAAATTTGCATGGCAATTTTATGCAGTATGTGCAATTCACTTAAAACACTGTCTCCATTTGCACTACCCAAAGCAAGGGCAAGTGACACTGTCCCTCACTCAAATGTGCAGTTCTTTTTAGTCACCAGATAAGACAGAATTTTTTTTTATTTAACATTTTATCCAAAAATTCCCAAATATATGCTTCCTAAAAAAGAACCTCAACACCTCTGGAAACTGTAAAATCTGAAAACTTATTGGGTTTATATGCAAAAAATAATTAAATCAATTATAGAAGCATTGGTTGTTTAGAAATTAAACAACATGATATTTGAATATGTCATTGTTGACTTTAAGAATCCTTTGTGATGTTTGACTGTAGAGTAGAGCAGTTGCTACACATAATTGCCACAGCTCGATGCTCTAGACTCTAGAGGATGACTTCTAAGAAGAGGAAGAGGTTAAAATATAGCATCAGCTTCTTCATTTAAAGGTTTACACCTAGAGCCAGGTGGCCATTCACAAACTGATTGAGGCAATAACCTGAGATAAACACCTTTACAGAAATAACTGAACATCTACTGGCCTGGGGCTGCTGATCAAATGAATGGTGGGAAAAACAGCTCTTGAAGGAAACCTCAGGACAGTCAGAGCGGGAGGGGATGACAGACACAGGCACCTTGACAAACAGATTTAGCAAAGTTCCGTGGTAATTGTGCTGTGTCAAGACTCTGACAAAATGGCATTTTTGCTCAGGATCATTGTTTCTCTGTCCAGATGACCAATAAAAGCTGCTTTGTTTGAAAATACATAGTGCCTAGATGGTATCCAAATGTCTGTGAAGGCTTTGGTTCTCTTTGCAGAGCCTGGAGGGATCACCAAATTACAGAGCTCAAGTCTACCCATAGAGACAAAGTACTGGGGCTAGCATGTCCTTACACGGGGGTGATACAAAGTTCTAGCTGAACTGGGGTAACTCATGGAGATGTTGAACTGTTGGTGAATAGAACAAAACACTGAGGTGCAAACCTGAGCCAGTCTGCAAAATGTAGGAGAAAACGTTTAACTCAGCTTTGCCTTTGACTTCAGGATCATTCTTGGATCCTATGGGTGAGCTCCTCAGGAAGCCTGATAACAGATTCAGAACAGCTTCACTTGAGGGCATTCTTTGCGTGGACACACTGACCTTTCACAGAATGAAGCTGGACATTCATCTCCTCATTGTGGCATGGCAAGGAGAGTCATCAGGGAAATCAGCACCAGTCAGGAAAAAAATGCATTCTGACTTAGCTGCAGTTCTATTCCTGTGCTTCTTCTTGCCAATTTCTGAAATGTAAACCCAATTTTACTGTTTTTCCAGTTAGAGGAAAAAAACTAGTGCTTTAACCTTTAAGTTAAATATTTTATCTTTAGGCAATTCTAGACTAATAATATCAACAAAATGAATGTGTCTGAGCACCTAGAACTCAGTCTTCACCCTAGAGAGGGCCAGATTATCAAGTAGAACAGTACAGCAAATCTTATTTTTCCTACGATTGTTTATGCACCTTTCATAGTAATAATACTCTAGTCATAGCCTGGATGCAGTCTGCCAGAGCACACATTAATTTTATCAATGAAGTGGTCAGTCTTGAGCAAACAAAAGCAAAGCATGATTAAAAAAAAAAAAAAACAGCTTAAGAGGTAAGATTTCTTTCTCATCACACACTGAAAATTCAGAATTCATGGAGCCTGAATCTGTATTAACTTGAGAAACTCTCCTGGTGGTAGGAAAAACAATGCAGACTGATAAGTTCATTGTAGGTATCTAGGAATTATAACTTATAGATTTAAGGGTAGGCAGCCACCAAAATGAACATCTCAATTGTTCTTCCACCTCTATCAGGAATGTTAACACATCACCTCTCTGTCTACAAATGTCAGTTAGGTCGGTAAGGAGCAGATAATTGCACAGCACCAAAAAGGAAATAATAAGATTGTTCTTCCACCTCTATCAGGAATGTTAACACTTCACCTCTCTGTCTACAAACGTTAGTTAGGTCAGTAAGGAGGAGATAAATGCACAGCACCAAAAAGGAAATAATAAGACTGGCTGAAGGATTTTCCATCTCTTTAGCCCTTACCTTTCTTCCATTTTTGATGTATTGTTAAGGTAGCAACACAGACCTTGAGATCCTGTGAAA
>NW_010297756.1:0-28781 GCF_000700745.2 Antrostomus carolinensis | reverse complement strand
CTCTCAGTGGGTTGATGTTGGTGAACCAATTGACCTCTAGAAGCCCCTTTTAACAAGTACTTCCCTGATCCTGTGGTGCAATTCTATTTCTATCATTGACTTCCCAGGTTGTTTTCATATCAAAATTATGAGTAAGCAGGCATGGCCTTCAATATTTGCACTTAATGGAACTAAAGCACTACAATTTTTGCAAAAGGAAGATCAGAAACAAAAAACTCAGGAATGTATTTTCTCTTTCCACTTCTTAAAATAATTCACCTATTTGTTTCTCTTCTGTTTAAAGTTGTTTCAGCTGAGAAGTCCCAGGCAAAAGGACTGAAAGAAATAGCTCATCAGTGTCAACTAATGATCACCACATGACTGGCTGCCAGCAGGAGTGCTGGCAAGTGGCCACTTATAAGATGAAAAGAGGAAATAAGGGAACTTCAGCTGAGATGCAAAATCTCATCAGTGGATATCTTGAAAAACTGATTAAGGCTTAGTTGTAGCAAGGCTTCTCTAAATATTTTTAAAAAAGGTATCCATAGTCCAAATATTTCCTCAAAGCTTTTAGAAAGCTGGGTTAAGTGGTTTTTCTGGAGTCCAGAAAGAGCAGAGTGGGCACAGATGTCTGTTTATTTTGCTCTACCATTGAGCTCCCTGATGCTGGGCTCACTCAGAGGCCACGCTGGATGGATCTGTTAGCTGAGGAAAAATCCTCAATTAAATCCTCTAAAATTCCTGAGATCAGAATATTCCCTTTTTCTTGCAGAATGATGTTTTTGAAGGTCAGAGACGGGTGTGTTAGAACAGGTCTGATTTTGTCAAGAAACTGCTGGTTTAGCTCTTGTCATGTTTGACCAAGCTACATTCAGAACAGCTTTAGTCCTCAAAAAAACTTCAATTTCTTTGTTCACTTAAGTGTATCCTTCATTTTTTGGAGTTATTGGTTCTGAGTTTAAAATCTGATGGGCCCATTTATGAAGTTTAGCTGTCATGAGCATGGCCCATGTTTGTCCTCTGAATTATTACAGGTGGTTGCTGAATATACCATTGCATATATCCTGTGAAATGGTGCCTGGGGGAAACTACTCACTGTAGGCCACTCTGGGTATGTAGGTCCATTCAAAGTTGTTGAGATGTTGTGTTGCTATTGAGCCAGAGGAATGCAAGAGAGCAGAGTAAGATGAAATGTACTACTGTGTATAAATTTTCATTCCACTTTTAAGACATTAATTCAGAATATGGTGAGGGATTAAATGGAAGAAAAACCCCCAAACTTTAAAGTGGGAGAAGAAACATACATGATTAAAATTAATGGCAATATTTCTATTTATTTTTATATTTAATCTGAGATTATTCCTTGGATTTGCTGGATAACAACGGGAAATAATCTTTATGGTGTTGTCTTTTTCCTTTTTTCTTCATTAAGAAAATTAATAGTTACAATAGTTGATTTATAAGACTAAAATAATGATGAATACATTTTACATGTTCTTGAAAACATTGGGTTAAAATAGCCATTCTGAATAGCCATAAAGAGCACCTGGCAAATTTGCAGAGGTTTTTTTTTGTTACATCACAATTAATTCCTACTATTTGAACTGAATTTTTGTGTATGAACACACCACTGTGCAGCAGATATTCTCTCTGTTATTTCATGAAAGGATCAGGCAGAGGACTTCAGACAGAGCTACGTTTTCAAAAGCAGTCTCTATATGTAAACATTTCAGATTTGGGAAATTTAGTTTGAGACACCTTTAGGCCCAGTTTTATTACTGTTATTCTAAGATCCTGCAGTCCCTAATACTTTAAATTTTCTCTCAGCTATTTCTCATCAGTTCCCTGTAAGTCAGGTTATGTGAACTGTTTGAAAAGTCCCCCAAGTACTTCTTCTGGGGGAAGACCTCTACAAATAATCATTTTGCCTATAAAATCTTTGGGTCAGGTCTTTTTCTGCCCTTGAAAATGCCCTTTGGTATTTCCCAACAAGATTTAGATTGTCATTAGACCACAGCGTGTTGTCAGGATTTAGTGAGATAGAATCTCACAATCACTAATTCCCAAAGACACTAAAGAAATTGAAGATGAAGTGAAGGTTAATTACACTGAGGTTTTTTTAAGAACACCATTACAAAGGATGCAGGGCAGTGGAGTGACCCACACATCTTTCCCTTCAGTAGAGTCAGTCTGTAATATCCTTGAAGTGGCAGAACATGGAATTCTTGGCTACTATGTGGTGCCATGTGCCATGAAAAGAGAGTACAAAATAAATTGCAAACACGGGAGCACGAAGTGTTACCTGTTTCAAAGGGTTTCTTGCACAGGCGTTTGCGCACTTCTAAGGCTCTTATAAGTCTATCCAGAAAACAGAAGTGGAAAGGAACTGAATTATTTATGAAGTCATTTAAATTTATACAAGAAATTACAACAGATAATGGTGCAGTATCCATACCTCCATATTCCATGTTTTGCTAAGATCCAATTCTTACAGCTTTAACAATGTGTGTGACAGGCATTTTGCAAATTTGGCCAAGGTAGGCCCCCTATTTCAGGAATTTCTGCTAATTTAGGAGGTTTGGGTTTGGTTTGTTTTTTCAGTATTCAGATTGTCCCCACTTTGCACGATATCCAGGTCCTATTGATTTCTGCAGAAATGTTTTAATCAAAAAAAGAGCCTGGTGAAGTAAAAGTTGCCAGATTAAGCCTTTCACACCTTTTCCTGGCTCCTGTTAGATGCACTTACAGTGTGTGGTGCCTTGTGATCAGTCTCTGGAGAGGTTTTGATTTCCCCAGCTCCCAGGAGTGCCCAGAGAGCCCTGGTGTGACAGCCTGACTCACCAGTGCCCGCAAAGTCTTTGCAAGTGTGAAGTGCATTAGCTGACTAGAACTGTTTCTTTATTTCTTTCATGTTAAGGAAGTGCTCATGCTGTTGAATAAAGATAAGATGCAAGTCCTGAATATGTTGTTGTTTTTAGGATAAATATCTTAAATCTTTGTCTTCTATCCCACAGGGTTTACTCGGCTTCACAAACTTAACCATTTTTTTTTGTTTGATTGTTTTTTTCTGTATGAAAAGTATCCAAACTGAGCAAAAATGAAGGAGATAAAAATACCTTTACAGCAAGGTTTCTTAGAATCACAGACTGGTTTGCATTGGAAGGGACCTTAAAGCTCATCCAGTTCCAACCCCCCTGCCAGCAGCAGGGACACCTTCCACTAGACCAGGTTGCTCAAAGCCTCATCCAGCCTGGCCTTCAACACTTCCAGGGAGGAGCAGCCACAGCTTCCTTAGGCAACCTGTTCCAGTGTCTGACCACCCTCACAGTGAAGAACTTCTTCCTAATATCCCATCCAATCCTCCCCTCTTCCAGTTTAAACCCATTTCCCCTTGTTTTGTCATTAACTGCCCTTATGAAAAGTCCTTCCCCAGCTTTCTTGTAGCCCCTTCAGGTACTGGAAGGCAGGTTTGATCCTGATACTTTTATTTATAAATGTGCATTCATACATACATATATATATATATATATGTGCAATCATACACACATGAAAAAAGTTCAAAATAGTTCTAGGCTTATTAATGAAGTTTGGGAGGTTGAGTCCCCTTCTCTAATCACCTGACTATTTGCTATGCATGTCTACAGCAAGAAAAAGAATTTAATATATTGAGGGGTCAAAGCAAGAGCACCAGGAGTCTCTTAGGGTAGCACAGACTCCTGCTTGGTTCAGAGCTTCACCTGAGTTGTAGAAATGCACATTCCAAGTTGGAAAAATCACATTAAGTTGTAGCAATGCACATTTCAAGCTGGAAAAATAATTCTGTAACTTGGTTTGTATCTTTGCAAATACAAGCTTTTACTTTTCTTTTTTAATCCCCCAAACTGTCAGATTAACACCAGGTTTCAGAGCTTTTTGAAAGTTTATTGTGTACAACCGTATCCTGGGCTGCATCAAGAGCAGCGTGGGCAGCAGGTTGAGGGAGGTGATTCTGCCCCTCTGCTCCGCTCTTGTAAGGCCCCACCTGGAGTACTGTGTCCAGTTCTGGAGCCCCCAACATAAGAAAGACCTGGAGCAGCTAGAACAAGTCCAGAGGAGGCCACCAGGATGATCTGAGGGCTGGAGCACCTCTCCTATGAGGACAGGCTGAGAGAGTTGGGGCTGTTCAGCCTGGAGAAGAGAAGGCTCCGGGGAGATCTTATAGCGGCCTCCCAGTACCTGAAGGGGTTACAAGAAAGCTGGGGAGGGACTTTTCATAAGGGCAATTAATGACAAAACAAGGGGAAATGGGTTTAAGCTGGAAGAGGGGAGGTTTAGATGAGATACTAGGAAGAAGTTCTTCACTGTGAGGGTGGTGAGCCAGTGTCCCAGGTTGGCCAGAGAAGCTGTGGCTGCTCCTCCCTGGAAGTGTTGAAGGCCAGGCTGGATGAGGCTTTGAGCAACCTGGTCTAGTGGAAGGTGTCCCTGCTGCTGGCAGGGGGGTTGGGACTGGATGAGCTTTAAGGTCCCTTCCAACCCAAACCAGTCTGTGATTCTGTGATTCTATGATTTGCTATTTCTGACCCAAGTTTGCTACACACCGCGATTTGCAGGTGCTTAACCAGCTCCATAGCGTCCATCAGCTTATACAACGGTTATGAATGTTTTGGATGCCTTAAAAGTGGCAGACCAATCTTTTGTAGAACCATATCTTGCAGAAAATTAATTATATTCTTTGGTTTGTGGCAATTTTTAAATTGCAAATTAATTAGCTCCATCTGGTCTGTAATTTTCCACTTAGAAGGTAATAACTTTTGAAGCATCTGTTGCATCTGAGGCAGATAAGACAGTATGGAGGACAGTAATTCTTATCCCTCAAAGTTATCTGGTTAGACAGTGGTTATTTTTTGAGACTTAAGGTTTATTTTTTTTCAAATGAGATCTTCTCTGTACTGAATTCTAAATGTCTTCATTTGCCACAAGTGCTTCTGGCTCATTACTTGCTGCTCTACTTGCTGCTGATTAATGTAAGAAATTTGTAAAGCTGGAGATGTTTGATTGTTATATTTTTAATTTAAAATTGACTGACTGATAAACCTGTTTTATTCCCTATTGATGACATATCATTGCTACTGTACCTGGTGTTGAGGTACAGATGAGGGGGAAACAAACTTGTATTTCCTAAACATAAATATCCTCATCCACAAACAGTAAAGTTAAATTTTACAACAATGTCTCATCACTGGCAGAGCTCCTGAAGAAAAGGCAAAATTTTGTGGAAAGAAAGTAGGTTTCTCCTTTGGCTTTAGTAACTTACATATCCTCACATCTCTGAGGTAAATTCAGACCTTCAGCGATCAAGTCTGTAAATTCTTTTCAAAATCACATCTTGGATTTTCTGTGTTTATAAATGTGTCTTTCTTTTACATCTCTTTTGGAACTGGTATGGAGAGCCATGCTCTAGTAAAATGGTTGCTGTTAGGGTATATATAGCAATGCATCCTTGGAAATTTTGGAACATATACGACTCCATGTATGTTCCAGACAAATCTAGCCACCGATGTTGATTCATTTCATAGGTTTAGATGCAGGTTTTTGCACAGGGGTTTTGAAGTTCTCTCCAAAGCACACTAAAATTGGAATGTATGGAGGCATATTTTCTACAAGTCTGACAAATATCCCTACTTTACACTGGCACATCTATTTCTAAACCTTTGTTTGATCATCTTCTCCAACATATCACAAACTAGTTCACCCCAACAACTGTTCCTATTCACAAAGCTGATTTTTGTTTTTGAGGTCTGTGACACGAGAGTCAAGAGGTTCACCTGTGACTTCTCTCCTGCAAGGAAAATAACTTTCCCAAAATGCCATTCTTGCCAAGATGAAAGTGTTCTTTCTATTTTCTGAATGTCAGTGGCTGGCATTATCCTGGCCCTAACGAAATGTATAGTAAAACTCCAGCGTCTCTCCAGTGCCTTTGACATACAACACCAAAGGGATTAATTTATGTTTCTGCTCATTGTGAGGTATTAAGAATCTTGGGAAAACAGATTGACAAGTTTCCTGTTTACACACATACAAGACTTAGTTACAGATGTACACTGGTGCACTGCAATAAAGGGTGTCAAGAGGAAAATCCAGACTTTTATTTCTCTGCCAAATCCCTTTACAGGTGGGTTGATTTCCTCCTTTCCCATAGAGTTCTCTTCTGACACCTTATCAGAAGCAAAACTGTATTTAATCTCACGTATTTGAACTGGATCCATAATACAGAGCATATTTTTGTCACTTAGTAGTCACTGATACTAGTGATCACTCTTTACTTCATATCAGAAATCTAGAGAAAAGTGTGTTGGATCCAAATACCCACACCAGTAACCCCTTTGTCTCAACCAGCATTACTTGGTTCCTCTCACCTCACTCACCAGTATGATTCAGGGTTAATAACTCATTAAATTCCTTTCACATCTTGGGAAGTATTTCCACCTCGGCAAGGCGAGACATCTTGGAGAAGTTCATGCTTCAGTTTCTCACGCTGTTTGCTTTGACCTTATTAATACTCCTGGAGTAGTTACAGCTCAGCAAAGCCAGACCATAGCCCATGTCAGATCCTCCATTTAGCAGCGTTTTAAAGCAAGTCTGGACATTTTCCTCTAATATGCACCACTGCTCTTTCCAGCAAAAACCTTGAGCTTCAGTAAAATTGCTGACCTAGAGCTAGTTTGCAGTGAGCTGGATGGTGTCTGTATCTGATACCGCCATCTTCAGCTGAAAGTAGCTCTGCTTAAGTATTTGTGATATTTTCTTAAGCCTGATTGTTGCAAAGATGATGTGAATTCTTACCAGTAACGAGAGATTATAAAATTCATTTGGTGAAATTTCACCATTTGGTGAAAACCATGTTGGCAAGAAAGTCAACATTTTGTTTCTTGTCTTGTATGTATTTAATCAGCTGGTGGTTGATGTCATATTTCTTAAGTGAAGTCATGTTTTATGAGAAAAGACAACATAAATGTCACAGAACAAATTATTTCCCTTAAGTAATACATTTTTTTTTTTTGCCAACACCATCCACGCACAGTTGAGCAACTAATTTTCAGAACAAGTGCATGTGAAATCAGAATCCAAAGAGAATCATGAACATTAAAGTATGAAGCAATTTATGCAAAACTATGAGGGGGTTTTTGGGGTTTTTTTTTCCCAATGAAGAAGAAAAAAACCCAACAAACCACAACAAAATATCACACCTCACTTGAGTCTGGCCTGGAAACATTAAATTAGCTAAACAGGGATTTGACTGCAAACATTTCAGCTACAAACCTTCCTGTCCAAGCAATTCCTCTGAATGGATAGCACTCTTGGAGGTCAAAATTGAGACTGCACATGATGCCAAACAACTGTAGGAGTCCCTTAGTTTTACCAAAAGTGATACATGGAGCAATACATGCTCAGGTAATTCTAAAATGCTTCCAATTTCCATACTGACTAGGCAGCTAAAAAGTGGATTCATTAAAGACCATTTCCCAATTATAAAAATTATCTACCTGATGTATAGTAGAAGTGACATAAGAAGAACCCACAGAACACATTTAAAAAACCTATGAGGAGAAAATATAACTGACTAAAAGCTGAAAAAGAGCTTAAAGTTATTCCATAAGCACTTTTTCAATTCAATTACTTGTAACCAGAACAGGCAGAAAAAAATAGTATTTGTGAATCATTTGCAAACAACAACAATGTGAAATGGGAAAGAGAAGCATTTTTGCCAAAGCAAAGAAAAATGTTTAGTTCCCTTAGAAATCTTCATAAATGAGCCTTTGTCAGGAGAAAACAAACTAATAATCAGAATTTCTATGGTAATGTAAATGTGGGAAGTACCTGAAATGAAAGGAAATTTGAATTATGCCTCTCAGGAGATAACTAATGTGTGAAAAAACAAAAAAACAAACAAAAAACCCCACTCTTTTTTTCTGGGGTTTACTGCTTATAAAGACAACGTGTCAGACGTTCAGTTATTCTGATCTGTTTTTTTTAAATTTTTAAAGATGACTCTGTTTTGCACATGTCCTCTTTGATAAATCACATTATCTCATGCTTGTAAGCCTTGCTCTTCCTTCCCCAACTGGCTGCGTTATCGACTCCTTTTATTTTTGATGCATGATGTGTGAAAACAGGCTACAGCCCGTTCCTGGAAACCCAACCAGCTCCTTGGGATTCACTCGGATTTTATCACCCTTCAGAACAAAAACATCCTTCCAGCTGCACTTGCAAACACGGGGTTTGGGTGCTGTTCTGTTGACTACAGGTACATAATCTGCTCTAAAAATAGAGCATGTATGTAAGAGTGAATAAAAGGAGCAATAAAACCAGCAATATTATTTTCTCTCTGTAGAAACAAGAGGCCTGGCTTTTCACCAGACTGAAGTAGGACAATAGGAGTGCAGATCTTAGTTTCCATTGATGAACTCAATTACCAGGGAAGTTACCAGTAAACTTCGAATCATAGAATGGTTTGGATTGGAAGGGACCTTAAAGCTCATCCAGTCCCAACCCCCCTGCCATCAGCAGGGACACCTTCCACTAGACCAGGTTGCTCAAAGCCTCATCCAGCCTGGCCTTCAACACTTCCAGGGAGGGGGCATCCACAACTTCCTTGGGCAACCTGTTCCAGTGTCTGACCACCCTCACAGTGAAGAAAAACTTGGTTACTGGAACTTTTCATTCCATTTAAATCTCCACTTCTATTCCTAGTTAATATTTTTAGCGTCTTTATCAATGTTCTTTTCCTTCACTTTTGGACCCTGCAAAGGCTCCAGTCTCTCCTTTGGAGAGTTTTCCTTGTTAACAGAGAGATAACCTTAGATACTGAAGGATTTTAGTTTCTTTTGAAGCACACTATGGTCAGCTCCCTTAATACCTCTGGCTGAATGACTGAGCAGTTTGTCATGTCTCATCTAATGATCACGCACACCCTGAGCACACGGCAACGCTGAACTGTGCTCTTAAACAATTGCACAAACACAACTAGCAGGCATGTCCTGTGCTTCAGGCTGTGATATTCAGTGGAGCTTAAGGCTTGTGTGTCCGTAACTAATTACTTGCTGGTGTATTCTGGATGTCCTAAGTGTCCCCAGGAACACTGTGGGCTGTCAGGTTGGAAGGTGAGGCAGTGGGTGACATATTCAAGGTGTAGTTCAGCATGTGTCCTCTGAGATGAAGGTAAATGACTCCACTTATCACATAAGAATGCTGTTGCCATTGGGAACAAATACCAGTTCAAGCCATAGCTAATGGCTAGAAACCTGAAATTTTACCATCAACCCACTGTGTGAGATCAGGATCTCTTTAAACACAAAAGTATGATAAATAGAACTGAGCACCATGGCTGTTGGACTTCCTGCTACTAACCAGTCCTCAAAATGCTGCAGACCCTAAGGTAGGTTGTGAGACTGCACTCCATAAATACTGAAAAGGTTTATTCTGCATGTTTTGGAGTTTGATAAAGTAACTGTAGCTCTGCTTACAGGCCAAATTCCTACAGAACCTGAGGACACCTCAGCACAGGTACACTGAACTACACAAGTCTACTTAAAGCCCATGGCAAAATCCTGAGTTCTTCCTCTGAGTTTATAAAAAGTCATAAACAGAGTGTTTATCTCAAAACAGTACATCTCTCTGAAGACAAAGACACCTTGAAACAGGCTGAGACACATATCCATCCAAAGAATACCCCTGGGCACAGAAATGCTTTGCTCCTGGAAAAACATTAGAGGTGGCAAAGCTGTTTCTTATGCCAGTTACCCCCAGTAGACATAAGGAGGAGCTTTTTGAACATCATGGACAGAGCAACTGTAATATCCCAAAGAGACAGAGTGGATGAATAGGGACAGATCTTGTGAGTGAAGGTAAAACAACAACTCCTAATCAGAAAAAAGAGAAGAGAGAGAAGAGGAGAGGAGAGGAGAGGAGAGGAGAGGAGAGGAGAGGAGAGGAGAGAAGAAAAAGAGTTTGATACAGGGGAAAAGGAGTTAAGGTAAGACTACAAAGAAACTAAACCAATTTATCTTAGAAACTGTATATTGGAGAGACTGGTGTCCCTGGTGTTTATGTCAAGGAAACAAGCAGGTAAGGAGATGATAGTAAGCTGGGATAAAGGATGAAGACAATCTAGCAAGACCACCAACACAAAACTTTATACACACTTCTCTCTGAGGTCTTCCACATAAGAAGTACAGTACATTTGCTTCACTTCTTCTGAAAATGCCCTTTGCTGTCAACAAAGGCAGTTTTACACTCACCCTTTCCAAATGTGGAGAAGGTTTATTGACTTTCCAATACAGAACAAAATATGTCATTAAAAAGAAGCACCATTGTCTCCAAGATGAAAGTCTCATCCATTTAGTTATTTGTTTATTGGGGGTTGGAGAGCATATTTTAAGAACTAAAGCCAACTTCAGGTTTCTGTGAAATCTGCTTTCATTCCTCCCATGTTTAGACTGTGTGCAAGTGAGTTGCAAATAAACACCTGCTTTGAAAATTCCCAGAACCCAAAAGTGACTTAAAGAAACCAACGTTCAGTGAGGACAAAACAACCCAGTCATCCTCTTTGATCACTGTAGCCAGCTGCCCTAGGCAAGTCTGGAGCTGCCACGAAGCTGCCTGGAGACCTCAGCCAATGCACCAGATGTCACCCAGAGACAGAAGAGAGAAGACAGATGGGGGGCGAGAGAAACTTTCAAGCTGAATTTTTTGAGGCTGACATTCTACAGAGGAACATTGGAGGGTATAAAACTCATCATCTTTGCCTATAGAAACAGAAAGTGAAGGAAGGAGAAAGGGACAAAGCATTCAGAGAGACAGCTGAGAGCCTCAAGAGAAAGACCATTTCTGTGAATAGCTCCTTAATGTTTGGCTTATGTCTAGGTCAGGAAAGCAACCATAAAATGTCACCTTGTTACCATCTGCAGTCATCACAGAAGTTACAGGGGAGCATTTGGACCCGTTCACAATAGCTCTGCTCCCTTCCTGTGTAAAATTCACTGGTTTTTTTAAACTCTCATTTTATTTTCTCTTTCCTGCATCCATTTATTTAACTTCAATGTCACTGCATTTATTCTCCACCGGCCACTTTCCACACTAATGAATTCCTCATATCCCACTGCCTTGCAGCTACAGCCACAATGTTTTTTAGTTGGGAAACAAAATCATATAATTATGAAAAAGATGAGATTGCCTATGAAATACAAAAGAAAAAAACTGCCTGTACGGTGCATGCCTGGCAGACAGGTCGACTCAGAATAACTGTCACCTTCCCACCCTCTTTCCATAACTCCTTCTTCAGAAAAAGTTTCCATAGCATGTGTCATGATCCTAGAGCAAAAGCAAACTCAAATGTCAGGGCTGAAAATTACATTGCAAAGAACTTAACACTTGCACTGGAACAATTTCTACCATCCCTGATCTGTTTGATTCAAAGTTGAGGATAATCTGTATCTAGAAACTGATGTCAGAGAATGTTGAGTGTAATTACAGGCGTCAGTTGGATCCAGAACACTGTCATTTCCTACAGTTTATGGCTGAGATGATGTGAAAGATGCAATTTCTCCCCTCTGTACCAAGAACAACCAGAAGATCCAGGACCTGTTTTTGTAGGTGAGACAGAAAGAGGTTAAAAGGGGCAGGTCAGGACAAGGACCCTTTACAGTGAGAATTGTCTTCATGCAGGAACTTCTGCAACTCAGCACTACCAAACCCTCCTGCCAATGTAGATGCTGACACAGCTGTCAAACTGGCCCTTGGCAGCCCTCAAATTGGAGGGAATCAAGAATGTATCTGTTTCCTTCTCTGGTCTCTACACTAGAATATCCCCTTGATTTTCCCTGTATTCACTCCTTGAAACACAGCAATCCTGGATTCTTAAAAGCTGTTTGGTAGTCTGACACTCAAGAAATGAAGGGTTGTGAAATACCTTTACTGTTTTAAAAATTCTTCTGTCCAAATAAGGGACTAAGCAGGATTCAATTTTTGCTAAGTCCCACTTAGAAAAGCAGAAAAATTATTAGAACTTTGCTGGTCTTAAATGACATCTTTGTTATCCAACTATCCAAAAAATTCCTGTTTCCACCAGCATGGATTGGCTGCCCAAGGAAGTTGTGGATGCCCCCCCGCCAGAAGTGTTCAAGGCCAGGTTGGATGAGGCTTTGAGCAACCTGGTCTAGTGGAAGGTGTCCCTGCTGCTGGCAGGGGGGTTGGAACTGGATGAGCTTTAAGGTCCCTTCCAACCCAGACCAGTCTGGGATTCATTCTATGATTCTATGGATCAGCCAAGTGAAAGTTTCTGTTTTCTGAATTTAGGATCTCACATTTGCACACGGTAAGATACTGCACAAGAGAAGATAAATCAGTTTATCTGGATAAAGCTTTTACCAGTGAAAAGGTTCCAGGAAAAATTCTCTTCAAGGTATAAATTTGTATCCCTCTTCACTGCTGTGCACGTTGGATTATTTTGCTCTTTCTAAATCCTCGTGTGTTATTTTAACAGGGCAGCAGCAGCAGCAGCATCGTGTCTGTCAGGAGCAGACTCTCACAGCACATTATGCCATCCCAGCGAGCGGGCTATTAGGCTGGCTCGTCACGAAGTGCCGGTACTTGCCACACTGTGAGTACGTGTGACGTGCTAATTTCCTCACTTGGGACTCCAACAATGAGCACCAACTCCGATTTCCCTCTCTGATCCCCAAAGGCACCGTGTGGATGATACAGTGTTTGAAAGGACCCTGATGGTGCTAATTGCTAATCCCACTAGATTTTCTTATTGAACTTGCTACAAAGGATTTTATACTGAAGCTTCATAATTAAAGACAGCACAGGAGAAACCATCTTTTGTTTCCAACCCCTGTCTGACTCTGTTCCATCCCCCAAATTGTCATTTTGGTTTAATGGTTTTAGATCTGTGTTTTCATGCTAGCATAAAACAGTGTGTTGCTTGGGTTACATTTTTAAAGAAGGGATGTGACCTATAAAACTGGTTCAATTTCTCCTTACAAAGGATTACTACAATAGCCCGATGTGACTGGCAATTCATATTGCTCGCCTCGCTGCTAAATGGCTACAGCACAAGTGAGTCTGTTCCTGGAGTTCCTGTTCACTGGAGTCTGCAAGGAGGGATTTATAGAGGGCAGATAAAAGGAGGAGGAGCCCAAAAGCAGAAAGCAAGAGTAAACTCCTCACTTTTGCAATATAGATCTCATCATGGTCTAGAAATTCCTCTCAAGGGGAAGAGGAGGGGCAGGCGCTGATCTCTTCTCTCTGGCCACCAACGAATGCCAGGAGCAGAGGAGATGGCAGGAAGATGTGGCAGGGGAGGGTGAGGTTGGCCATGAGGAAAAGGTTCTTGAGGCAGAGGGTGGTGGAGCACTGGAACAGGCTCCCCAGGGAGGTGCTCATGGCACCAAGCCTGACAAGATTCCAGCAGCATTTGGCCAAGGCCCTCAGGGACATGGTGTGAATGTCGGGATTGTCCTGTGCAGGGACAGGAGTTGGACTCCATGATCCTTGTGGGTCCCTTCCAACTCACAACATTCCATGATTCTAATATTATGGGTTTTCTTAAATAAAAATTAAATTTTAATTGTGCTGACAGCCACCTCACCTCCTCCTGTGACTCTGCCCCTAAGTTCCTCCAGCTGCTCTCAGTTTTTTGTGTTTCTGTACCTTTTCACTTCCTGGTGCTTCATCAGCCAGCTGTAACTGTTGAATCTAAAACAGATGCAAGCTTCAACAGAAACTCGAATTTCTGACGTGGAAGCAGAGCTTGCTGTGGGCAACATGTGCCCTAACAGGCCAACTTATTCGAGCACTGCTTTCAGGTCAAAGACAGAGAATTTCCACAGGCCTGACTTGAAGCCCACATGGAATTCCCAAGGTATCAGCTCCTACCCAGAGCAAAGGCTTATAAATCCTGCAAGTATTGATGACTGGGTGGAAAGGGAGAGAAAGTGAGAAATGTAGTCATAACAGTTCCATCCTGGAGACACTGAATCTTGTTAAAATAGGCTTTCTGGGATTCCCTGAGTTCATTTGAATTGAGAAATGCCCTCTTTCTCTTCTTTATTATGCTATCCATCCTATAGGCATTGCTGTGTAGTCACATCTTGTAATAGATCCTTCCAGCAAGATTTCCCTGTTGTGAGCACGGCTTTGTTTTCCCCCTGAAGAATCACAGTAGCTGTACCAGGCTGTGTCATTGGCAGCATAATTTACCTGAATGATCTGAAGGAGGAAAATTCATTTCCACACAGAGCAAAGCTGTCCTAGGCATGACCACAAAACAGGCAACACATAACTGATGATTGTGGTGAGGGCACCTCTCTTGAAAGGCTGAGGGAGCTGGGTCTCTTTAGCTTGGAGAAGAGGAGACTGAGGGGTGACCTCATTAATGTTTATAAATATGTTAAGGGTGAATGTCAGGAGGATGGAGCCAGGCTCTTCTCAGTGATGCCCAATGGTAGGACAAGGGGCAGTGGGTGTGAGCTGGAACACAGGAGGTTCTGCTTAAACTTGAGAAGAAACTTCTTTACAGTGAGGGTGCCAGAGCCCTGGGACAGGCTGCCCAGGGAGGGTGTGGAGTCTCCTTCTCTGGAGACATTCAAAACCCGCCTGGACGCCTTCCTGTGTGATCTCATTTAGGTTCCTGCTCTGGCAGGGGCATTGGACTGGATGATCTTTCAAGGTCCCTTCCAATCCCTGACATTCTGTGATTCAGTGACATGAGCCATGTTTGTGTTGGATCTTTACTTTTATTTACACTCATATCAAGAGAGTGTATGCAAACAGTAGAAGGATTTGGCCATAGTTCCCTGTAAGAAAGTTTATTGCAGTCTCTTGACGTTGGAGGGATTGTGATGGGATATACTTTGGAGTATAACCTTCATTAGAGACAGTCACATGTGGAACAAACCTGTCTGTACTCCATAGCTTTTGTGAAGCCCTTTTGTGTGAAATGGATGGAATGACAAGACAGCTTTCAGATATTCCTTAATCCAAACTGTTCTGTACAGCCACTTCTCGTTTCTTAATTTTTTTTATTCTACTTAGCTGCCTTCTATTGTCATTTCCTACCTCTCTTGTCAAAAACCCAGGTGTTCTTATCAGATTTCAGAGTGGCACAGCACTACGTCTTCTTTTCTCCCACTCTTTCTCAGTAATTACTCCCTACGTGGTGATTTTCTAGTGCCAGGTGGAAAATCAGCTGAGTATTTTGGAGGAGTGAGGTATATGTGAGAGACTCTCCTAATGAAACACTCCACCAAGCCAGCTCCATTCCATCACAGTTGATGTACGAGCTCATACCAGAAGACTAACAGTTAGTTTAAACTTTTTTTTTCTGAATCTGCAGTTTTCTTTCTAAAAAGTAATTTCAAACTAAAAGAGATGGAGAACTCCTCTTTATCTTATATTGCCTCCTTTCAGCTACCAGCATTACGTCCCAGACCATCTAATAACTATTTGTTTTCTTGCTGAAAGAACTGTGATAATAAATTAATCTTCCCCATTTATACACAATCTTCCATCTTGATAGGAAGCCAAGGTACACTGAAGAAAAATATAGGGACTTCATTTTGGACTTGTGGGAGCCTAGCACTAGAAAATTAAACATGCACCTCTCCCTCTTGTTCTTAGAGAAAATCTCCCTGTAGCAGACAGTGAAAAAGAGAGCTAGAGAGAGTGAGTGGGTGAAACATATAACTGCAACCCCTAATGCAATGCAGCCATTTAATATGGCAGGCAGAAAACAGCAGCTGTTTAATTTTAATTCATTAACTTAATTTTTTAGATTTTAATTTTCATGTTTTTAAATTTTCCTCTCTGAACAACTGATTAGGACAGGAAGTGACTAAAAGTAGCCTATCTGGCCAAATACAAGAAGGTTTATGTAAAAATACTGTGATCACTCAACAGTTTGCCCAGTCAAGGATCTAACACTGCTACTTGTGTACAAAATCCCTTCTTGTCTTTAAGGCTTTTTCGTAGTGAGAATGTTGGTGTTGCTCCTCATTGACAAGCCTGTGAAATGTAAGTGATAGCTTATATGCTTTTTAGCTGATAGCTCTGCTTTCAGTGAAAAAGTGATCACTGCTAAAAATGGGAAAAAGTAATAGCTAAGGCAATTGGAGGATTTTACTGGAAAGTTATCTGCATTCCCCAGATGTGACCAGCTTGACACATTGATATCTCAGCCATGATACGCACGCAAAGATAAGTAGGACACTGTTTAATTTACAAGTGTTTCATAATTCATATATGCTACAGGTAACTACTAGTGTTTGTGATGGTTAGCATAATATTAGGTTTATTTTGGATTGTTTTACTTCCCTGTAAAAGAAATGGCATGAGAAATAGTTGACTCTTTTTTGGAAGAATTTTGTACAACTGGGATTGTCTGTTTGATCATTCAGTGCCCTTTTTGATACAGAGCTAAGATCACCAGTAAGAAGACAAATATGGGAGGCCAAAGTCTCAACTGAAATGACAGCAAAAATTAAACTGTCTGCATAATTTATATAATTTCCCACTTGGTTTCTTATCTCCTGTCTTTGCTAATGGGTACTATTATATTAAAAAAAAAAAAATCTGACACATGAAAGAGTCTTAAGACTCTTTAGATTCTTAAATTTACTGAGCTTTCACATGCTGTCTACCTGCCTCTTTGCAGGGTCTGCTTCATTTGTTGACCATGTGGTCACACACATACACTACATATACTTTTATATATAATGCCTTCTTTATAGGCATTATATATAAATGAAAGATTTATATATAAATCTATAAATATATATAAATGAAAGATTTATATAAAAATTATCTATAAATGAAAGATACTGCTGACAATAAGAAACACATAAATGCAAGATATTTTTGTGCTGTAGTTGATAATTAAGATTTAACAGGAGATTGGGCACTAAAAATAGGAAGAATACACAAAATACACAGTTAGAGCTAAATTACCTTGAAGTTTTGAACAAGGATCATTCCTTTTTACTGTGAATAGGATTCCTATTTTCAGTTAGAATTAACAGAAGGAAAATTGTCATCCTTATCATCTCTGAGAATTGATGTCAGATCAGGGACTTAAAAAAATCATTTTCACCTGCTCCTTCTTCTAGTCTAGAGGCAGCTGCCAGCTCAGGAAATGGGGCAAGGAAACGTGTTTCAAGGGACTGCTCATACTTTGGTGCTGTGTGTTGTTTCCTAAATATTCTGAAACAAATGTTCTGCTGGTCATTCTCTGAGGCAGAACCCTGATCTAGCCCAGTGTGGCAGTCTGTTCTCTTCTGAAGTATTTGACATTAGCTAGTGCAGAGACTGAAACAGCAGGGACCATTAGTTTATTTGACAATACCTATGGTATTACCAAGAAGAGTGTGAGAGCAAAACAGAAGAAATTGCTGTTGTGTAAATGACACTATAACATTCAATCACAGCACTGTCTGTTAGTAAAACACAGCCTGAAATTACAAGTGGAAAACATCCCTAAATAATCCTATTTGTTATTCTGCTAATACAGTTTTTTTCTCCAAAGTGTCTCCTTATTGAAATAACCTTATGAGATACATCTCTACCTTTCACAAAAATTTATTTCTGAACATTTTTTCTGCTTTGGATTGGTTTTAACACCCCACGGGATGAGGTTTATGCTTCTTCCCTTCACAGTCTACAATGCTTCCCTTTTAGGAAAATTCCGTGACTATTTAGCTTAGATTTTTATTTTCTCCGCACTTAGACACCCAGACATTTATAACTCATTTTCTTTGTTTGGTTGGTTGGTTTTTTTACTCTTGAAATACTTGCAGAGTGCTGTCTCACAACATAATCAGGAGTAAGTCAGGAGTTTATATACACTGAGTAGCCATCTCCTTTCCTATCTCATATTGGGACTGAGATTTCAAAAATTTCACTCTCCATGGGAGTGGGGAATGTCTACAGTTCAAAGACTAATTTAAAAATAATGTTAAAAAATCCTTTCTTTATTCATTTTGAAGGTCTTAGAATCATAGTTAGCTAAGAGTCAGTGTTTAACCAGGCATACATGACAGAAGAACACTTCAAGACTCAGAAGGGAACATCAGAAGCAAAAAAGGAAAAACATCTGGGAGATTTTTCACAGACAAGAGAAGTTCTCTAGCAACGGAAGACATTTAGCTCAGTATTCATGTTTTAAGCCTAGCTTTATAAAAATATTGGTCATGCACAGCATATCAGGTAATTCACATCAATATAGCATCACCATCTTTTTTTTTATCTTTTCTTTTGCAATCTGGATCCCCCAAATATTTACAGAGTTAAAAGAAACTCTGAGGGACTTTAATAAATAACAGCAGAGGAACTGTGAGTTTAAAGGCAAACCATGGAGAACAAAATGGCCAGACCTTCAGCTGTCATCAGTTGACAGCTTTCAACTGAACTCACTGAGAATTTATCCCTATTTCTTTTCAGCTGTGATTAGAAATAATGAAAGTTTCTGGAAAACTGTTGAAAAACAAGAATAAAAATTGATCACGTACCTTTGGTAACGAGCATGGCAGAACAGGCAGAACTGCAGAGATTCCTGTATGATGGACAACAAAGTCATACGGAAGATCCCAGATGAAATCAAATACAACTGAAAAGAGAAATGGGTAAAAATATCATATTAATGTTTTGTTTTTATTTTTTCAAGCTCCTTCTGAATGAAGATATTATTATATGAGCCAATTCAGCAAGAAATAAAATTGAAATGCCAGATGATCATCAGTTTGTCCACAGATGTTGAGCTCACGTCTCCTCAGTAACTTCATCTATACACATCACATGCAAACACCTGAGAGCTTAGCTAGTGTGGGAGACCTGAGAAGCACAGAGTGTTTATATTACATCCAAACTGTCTTTGCTGATCTCGCCAGAAAGCGAGCTCTTGGACTGCAGCTGGTAGGTACAGCCTGGCTTCTTCTCACAGCACAAGTAGATTGCCCATATCCACACTCCACCCTGGAGACTCTGGGCCCTATTCGACATCCTGATGGCCCTGAGGCAGAATGATTTCCATCTGTGTGTGTTTGTGTGTGTTTCCATTACCAAGTGCCAGGAATCAAGAGAAGGTTTAGTTGCAGCCATCAGAGTGGTATTTTTAAAACATGCTGAGACTGTGTGTTGTGTGCAAGTCTTTTGGGATGAGGATGGAAGACTGTCCTCCAGAGAGGTAGGTAAAGTCAATATGGTCCATGTTTGTACAATCTATCTGGACTCAGAACTGAATAAAACAGTCCTGTGAGTTGTGGATAGTCTTCTGGAGCAGGAGCCAAGCTGGCTGCCTCCAGAAGGAACCTGGGAGCAGTCTGGGCAACGTGGGCACCAGGGTTCTGGACTGAGGAGGAGGGATGAATACCCTGACAGCACAAACACACTCCTGCTTTACACCAGGCTCATTGTTGTACCATCGGAGTTAAACATTAATTCTAAAGCAAGTTAACGACCAACAGCCCATTGCCTACACCCACCAACATTCATTCAGTTTACAGACAGTAGCCTCATGGTTCACAGGCAGACAGAACATCACACACATGTCAAAGTAAGTCTGATCTGTTTTCCAGTTTTCTATTACTCAAGAAATGCTTAAAAAAACCCCAAAACCCCAACAAACAACCAAAAACCCCCACTTCACTTTGGAAAGTAAGTCTGATCTGTTTTCCAGTTTTCTACTACTCAAGAAATGCTTACAAAACCCCAACAAACAACCAAAAACCCCACTTCGCTTTACGTGATATTTGCAATAGTCATGCAGAAATATCTTTAAAACAAATGCCTTAACATCGCTATGGCCAGCTTGTAACTCAGCAGTGATACACTCCTGCTTCTCAGGATAAAGAACTTTCCTACTAACCTGGTGCCTCAATGAATTTGTCATGAGATGATGAAGAAGAATCATTAATGTTCAGTGGAACGAAAAGACAACAGTTTGTGGTTACAAAACAAAACCCTTCCACTAATGAACTGGAATCCTGAACACCTTCAGAGTACCCAAAACAGTTCCTGGGAGAAATAAGTACCAGCAGAAAAGCCAGGATATCTGTCTGAGACACTTCAGTTGAACAGCTTGAGGATACTTTGCTATATTTTCCCACTACCTTGAGGTTTCTTTTGAGAAGCGATTGATTTCAGTTTTAAAGTCTATCAGCAGATTGTTCCTTTCACTAGTGATGAAAACCAGGGATTTTTAAACTATTCTCACAAAGAGTTTGGGAGTTCACAGGGATTTTTAAACTATTCTCACAAAGAGTTTGGGAGCTCACAGGACTAAGTGTCTCTCTATCAAATGAAAACAGAATCCTGAGGTTGTAAGTTATATTTTTTTTTACAGCATCATGTGGGGTCTTTATTAGTACCAGAAAAAGTCATTTTTACAAACTAGTTTGAAAGCACTTCTGTCTGTAGTTTACTGCTGGTAAAACTGCAAACAAGCTGTTAATTTATATGTCTGTTAAGCATAAGACATAAATACAAGATATATTTCTGTATTACATAAATTATTTTTTTTCCTTAAGGTGAGTATCCAACTGCAAACAAGCTGTTAATTTATATGTCTGGTAACCACAAGACATAAATATAGGATATATTTCTGTATTATATAAATTATTTTTTTTTTCCTTAAGGTGAGTATCCTTTTTTCTTTCTTTAATCTGTTACCCTCATTATGCAAAATAATTCATTACAAGGAGGGTTCTAAGGTTTACCTGTATTTGGAGAGACGATGATTACAGGTAAAGAAGGCT
The DNA here is from genome assembly GCF_000700745.2 of Antrostomus carolinensis. Lineage (NCBI taxonomy): Eukaryota > Metazoa > Chordata > Aves > Caprimulgiformes > Caprimulgidae > Antrostomus > Antrostomus carolinensis. Next base: position 8,016 of record NW_010297756.1, on the reverse strand, counting down.
GATAGCCACGGCAGCAGGTAATAAATAACTCTGAAGTCAGAAATTCACCGAGGGCAATCCTGGATCAAGTGTGGCTCTGCTGACACCCTTTATGCTAAACAAGGCCACGCAGTGTCTTACTTTAAATTTCAACCACGATTAAACCTTGTGCCTTCCTGTAAAGTATCCTGTGACTAAAATAACCATACTAGGTGTTAAGAGACTTTGACTTTCTTTCCTTTTACTAATGCTCCATTAACCTCCAACATCTGTTCTCTCCGTGCACAGTCAGCAGCTCCACTAATCTCTCCTTCCTCTTTCTCTTCTAGCAGGAGCAGTCATCTTTATTAAAGTTGTTCTCTTCTCTCCAACCCTCTCTCTCTTCTCTCCACCACCACTCTGCTCTATTAGCGCACACCACGCCGCCGGGAATCCGTAGTGCTGCCTAGGCATCGATTTGGCTTTGTTTCAGCACTTCTCAACCCCAAAGCACTGCGCTCCCAGGTCCTGTAGAAACTTTTTTATGTGAATTGGTGCCTCTGGTATTGCAGGTGAAAATCTTTAGGGATCTTGTGGTGCAGCCTAAGGCCACGGCCATGGATATCTGGATGGATTTGTCACTAAGGGGTAGTACGAGCCACAGACTTAGGAGCTGTTAAAGTTCTTTGTCTCGTAACTTCCGTATTTATTTTTTTTCCCCCTCTGATGGTTCCTAGGCTGTGGACAAAGCTGTGTAAAAGTATCACTTCATCTGCTACTTGAATCATTTCTCTTTGAAGCTGAGGGCAGCAGTTACCAATTGACAGCAGCACAGTGCACTGTGAGAGGAACTGAAGGACAGAACGCAGTATGTACATCGGCAAACCACACAGACATACAGCGTTCTGTGGGAGGAGAAAGAGGCCCAGCTGGGCTATTTTCCATGCTGTAGTGTTGCTGTCTCTAGATCTCTGTGCTGTGTTGATGGCTTTAATTGCCTGTACTACTGTATTGATGGCTCTACTACTAATACTGTCAGGTTTGGGTTTGTTGGGTTTTTTTCTATCCCTGAAACTAAACAGCACCCATGGAAGATACATTCTTGAATGTTGCATCTTCCTCAGTTCAGAGGTAGCCCGTTCCTCAGGGACAGAAACACAAGCCATTCTGAAGAACTCCCATCTTTCTGGTAATATTCAACATCATATGCTTGCTGTCCTGCTTTCATCAATTTCCTCAAACAACATTAATTCTACCTAATGCCTAGGAGAAGTTAAGATTGTCTTCTAACATCTCATCTAACATCACTGAGGGGAACACAGACCTGAAAAGACTTTCCTACAACTCCATTTATTCCAGTGCCTTTTTTCCCCTCAATATCTCACACAAAACATCTTCAGTTCTTATTTTGGATGGTTGCCTACTAGTTATAAACTAAATTTCCCCAACTGTTGGCCATAGATACATCCATTTCCCTGTACTCTCTGGATAATTCAGAGAGAAGAGGAGATACTAGTGTAGGACTTTCTGAAAAGGTAATAAAAGAGAAATTAATCTGCCAGCTGGAAATAACTCTTTGTTGTCAGCGTGTGTCTGAACTGATAGATTAAATGTAGGCTGAATTCTGAATGGAAAACATGTTTACGCAGTGCTGTGATTAATGGCCACAGCGGTGCTGTGTGCAGGAGCCCAGCACCTCTCATATTTCTAAAGGACTTTAATAAGCCTAGGCAGCCCCGAGTTCAAATCTGAGATCCAAACTTCACTGTCCTTTGAGACATCCATATGCAAACCAGAACCTAGATTCTTACCAAGATTGGTCTTTTATAACAGGTTGAAAATATACGTGTGGTCTCGTAGGTAAAGCACAGAACTCTCAGTACAGGCACCTGGATTTTATTGCTGTTTCCACTACAAAATGCCTGGATTACTTCAGGTAAATAATTTTTACATTCCAGTTTCCTAATGGTCAAAATAAGAATATAAGAGCTCTATTTAATAGATTATCTTATGAGAAAGTGTATTAATACAGACGGTGCTGGCAGTTATATGAGTCAGTAGTGACTGTCACTGGATTCAGCCCCAGCCCAGGTGCACACCATTTAACCTTGGGGTTAAATCAGCAGGTTCACCAACTGAAGGTGCATGGACTGGGAGTCTTTCTCAAGCACAAGACAGGGAGGTGAGCAGCAGTGGTGCATGTGAAGACTGGCAACGAGCCAGCAAGTGTTTAGCAGCTGATGAACCAGTATAAGTGTGGAGTGGTACTGGTGTTGATGTAGGATAAATAAGATTTTTGATGTGTCTTCAGTAGTGTATGAAGTACTACCATTTTTTAGTTCAGCTGTCTCTGAACTTATTTTAAAGCTGTAGAAATACTTCTCTGGGAAGGAGTTGATGTTACTCAAAACCAGGTTTAATGGGGAGATGGTCTTTTGCCAGAGGGGAGACTGGTAGTGCTCTGAAGAGCTTATCAGACTGAAGACACATCAAAAAAATTCAGGATCCTTATCAGGTCTGCAACGCACGTCAACAGTGGACAGCATCTGGACCATGATTTCCACAATAAGTGCTGTAGTGGTTTTGTTGATCTCTACAGACTACTCTTCATGCCTCTTGCACTGAAGGAGCCAGAGGAGAAAAGCTCCCAGCCATGCATTGCACACTGGAAAACATTAAGACTATGAGGATTTTCTAAATGAATTTTGAGACAGTTTCCAAAATAGTAAAGAAATTATTCTAAATTCTGTTCTACATAATCAGGATACTCTAATAAATTGATATTCCTCATACTTGTTCACTATTTACTTAACATTCAATCACCAGCTTTTTAGGTCTAAATGGAGTGTGTAGTGAAGCACACTTGATACAGAGAGACAATTATTGATAACTGCTGGTGACTGAAACCAAATAAAGCTCATTCTGCACAAATTGTATCACTTCTCCTTTTCCTTGTCTCCCCACATTTATCACTAGCTGCTCTGTGACCTGGTGCCCATGTCTTGTCACACCAGCACCTGAAACGTGGATCTATAGGCAGCATCAGCTTATACACGGCCTGCAGCTCAACATGCAGATAAAAAAACAGCCAATAACAACAGCCAAAGAACAGGTCGGAAAAGACAGAGTTTGGCCCAAAAGCCTAAACTGTGACTTAGAAGATGGAAGTCCCCCTCTCTACTCTGCCCTGGTGAGGCCACATCTGGAGCACTGTGTCCAGTTCTGGGCTCCCCAGTTCAAGAAAGACCAGGAACTACTAGAGAGAGTCCAGGGGAGGGCTGTGAAGATGATGAGAGGACTGGACTCCTCATCTCTCTGATGAGGAGAGGCTGAGAGAGATGGGTCTGTTCAGCCTGGAGAAGAGCAGACTGAGGGGGGATCTCATCAATGCTGATCAATACCTACAGGGTGGGTGTTGAGAGGATGCAGCCAGACTTTCTTCTGTGGTGCCCAGTGACAGGACAAGGGGCACAAACTGGAACACAGGAAGTTCCAACTGAAGATGAGGAAAAAACTTGTTTCCTCTGAAGGTGTCAGAGCCCTGGGACAGGCTGCCCAGAGAGGGTGTGGAGTCTCCATCTCTGGAGATGTTCAACACCCACCTGGACTGCTTTGGCAGGGGGGTTGGACTGGATGATCTCCTGAGGTCCCTTCCAACCCCCACCAGTGTGCAATTCTGTGAGTTCAAGAGACAGCCATCACCTTCCTTGCACACACATCTGAGGGCTGCCTGCCCATCCTGAGCACAGGGCTGCTCTCACTATTCACTCCCCACGCCTGACGTGGCCATCACCACAGGGCATGTGGCCACCACCACAGGGCACGTGGCCACCTTAGCTGAGCTGTGCCAGGAAATCTGTTCAATTACAGCTGAAAAATGCCAATGTCCACAGCCCACCTTTGGGCACTGAGAAAGCAGACGGGAAACTGAGTTCCACAGTCAAAAAACCTCTATGGATGGTCTTGATGTTATATCGAGCCACCAATTTTTTTGGGGGGAGGGATTTATTAAGGCTTTTCCATGATGGGAAAAGTTCAGACAGAAAGTACTATTTGTTACTGCTTTTCAGGAAGAGCTGTGAAAATAATTGATTTTTTTAGTTCAGCAGCCAAACTTTAAAAAAACAAACAAACACCCCACAACTTTTGATCTGAATCAAATGTAGCATGTTTTCTTTTCTTATTTTCACTTAGACAGCTTCTGCCCTCCCTGCTGTTAGGAATTCCAGCCAATTTAAAATAAAAATGTTTTCTCTTTAGTGTTGGCAAAACAACCCAAAAATCCAAGCACTTCCTATTTCGTTACTTTATCCTCCATTACCATTATTTGGTAATCAGATCAAATGACATGAAGAACTTATTTTGACATTGAAAATAGTCTGGGGATGCTGATTCCAGTGAGTTTACTATTTGCAAAAAAAAAAAAAAAGGGATGGGGGGAAGAAGATAAAACAAAGCCCCAAATCACTTAGCTCTTTTTAGAGCAGAATCTGTGAAATGTCTCTGCTGTACAGTGGAGAAAAAGAAAGAAGCTGCAAAGAAGTATCAAGGCTGAGCCTCTACCTCAATCCTGTGTGCCCTTATCGAGATGCTGATTGCATGCTCCACATGCACATCCTTTCCCTTCACAGGAAAGGAAGTTCTGAAGACATAGAATAGATCTGAATCATCAGGGGAACGTACATGTGTGATGGGAAAAGGTGTGTGTGGGGGAATAAACCAGCTTTTAAAAGTGTTCTCTATTTCATCTCAGCAGTATTTTTAGGTCGAAAGAAAAGTCAGAAGAAAATCTGCCAGTGCTTTTAATAAAGTTTCCCCCAGCAAGCGGCTTGTTTTCAAGGAACAAAGCAAAGTGAAAGCAGCGATGGAAATTGGCTCCAGCAGTCCAACAGATGATGGTTCCTTTAGCTTGTTCCGAATGAAGGAATGGAACAGGCACTACCAGGAAAGTCCTGCTTTCCCTTCCCAGTTCTTGGAAGTGTCCCTGCTCTTCCAGCTCTAACAGTCAGTGTTTCCTGCCTGTCACTTACTGAGAATCCTCTGACACACCAGGCTTCATTGAGGAATGGAGCTGACCAAGTGTCACTGCAATTAATGTGGGATGGGAGTGTGCAGTGAGCAGAAGCAATGATGAGCTACGATCTAACACCACGACTAAACACCACGGGGCTAATTCTGCTTTTGCTTTAAATTACCCTATTAAAACCATTGCAACTGGTGAGTGTATAATACCACTGACACTTTTAAAAGTACTCTAGACTTTCTCAGTTATAAGACACTGATAGTCCTATGACAGATTTCTTTGAAAGAAAATAACTTAGCCCTTCTGAATTTACGTAAAAGTCAACAGTTTTCTCAACTGATTTCTTTTTTTTCTGTGAAAAAGCGCATTTCCATTATATGACAATTTTTAAGAAGCCCTTTGAGGATAATGCATATCTTTTTATCCTTTTCCCCAGTATTGCCTGCACTAAAAATTTTTATTTTGGAAAGCTGGAACAGTTAGTTTGTTAAATCCATGTGTTGGATTCTTCAGAATCTTTTCTCCTTGAGAAAGAGCAACTTTCCAGAATATGAAAATTACTCTGTTGATTAACATATTTTATTTCAAAATTATTTTTTTATTGCTAAGTCACCACATAGCTCATTAATTACTCTGTTATCATGAAAAAAAATATGTATTTCTGATAACCAAGCTCTTCCCTCATGCCCTGAAAAGAGCTGTCCTAAGCAAGTAACAGACAAATGAGAGGTGAAGAAGCAGAATTTCGGAAGAGAGGCTGTTTCATCATCTTACATAAGAGATTTGTGTTGTTTTTTTAAGTTCCTTAGAAATGAAGTGAGTGGTTGGACTCTAGGAGGTTATAAATATCTTCTAGGAAGAACTGCTTATTTAAGCAAATAGCTAATATTCTTCAGAATAAACAGCTGAATTGTTCTATTGATTGTGGGAGAACAACATGGGAAACTGTCATTGCCAAAACCAGAAACATCCTACAGCACAGAGCACGGAAAAGCCACTGTCCTGCAAACATGGTGATCCACCATCATGTAACACAGACATGAGAGAATGAGTCTCTAATGCAGCTAGACACAGATCCAAAAGAAAATCGCTGAAAATTGCTTGCCTGCTCCTTCATTTCCCAGCCTATGACTAAGAATCACTACCATTTGTAGGCATTACTACTAGTAATCACTAAAAAAAACCCACTAAAAGTTTCCAACAGCATTGCCATTATCATGCTTCAAATCAAGGAACACCAAGAAACAACCTTTACAAGTGGCTTTTAAAGAACCTTCAGAAATTGAGGGATTGAGAACAGATATAAAAACATGAAAAGACATGACAGGAGAGAGAGATCTGATCCTATTTTTGTTGTGCCTCTGATTCCCGGGCTTCACTGCCTTTTCAGGGACCTGAACTTTGCCATGTAACTTTCTAAGAACACTCTAAAATGCCTTTTTATTGTGGCTCCTTTGTCTGCTTGCAAAATATGGTTATTTTGATTTTTCAGTTCCAAATCCAAATAAAAAACAGTAAAAGAAATTCCTCCTGGAGAGGTACAAAACAAATTTTGTTTCAGTATAGTTGATAAAATGTTTCCCTTTCATTCTGTTTCTTAAGTACCAAAACTTAAGTTTTAAAAAGTTCCTTTTGAATATATTTTAAAATAAAACATTTATAGAACTCATATAGACTTTTCTTAACACTTTTCCACTTTAAAGCTCTTTTTTATGATTAATTAGTATTTGGAAAAATAAATTATTCTTTTTCCTTTCCCTGATCTTCAGCTGGTAAAAAGTTATCTAATTAGAGTAAGTTCAGCTTATACTTGCAGAGGATGCTGCTCTTGTCTCTAAACAATTTAGGCTGTGGATCTTTCCACAGTCCTGTTAAACGTAGCTACAAGCACACCAGTGATACCTGCACCAGGAGGGAAATACAGGCACTTTGGTTACTCAAAGCATGAGAAGAACAGTTTCTTCTCAAAGTGTTCTTCTGGACTTCTTCTAGAGAGAGCAAGGAAAATGGGGAACAGAGAAATTTGTTCAACTATTTCACATTTAATGAAAAACAATGTGATTTGACTTTTGGTTGATTGTTTAGACAAAGTTTCTGTTTCCCAAACCTTCTCACCCATTCAGTGTAGATGAACCACTGGCCTTGGTCCACATGGAACCCTGTAAAGTCAGTGTCAGGCTCTCTGTTGACTGCAGTGGGTTTTCTTATCTATGCCTGTAAGAAGCTGGTTTGTTAGAATCTTTAAATGCTGCTATTCTTTGCAAGACAAAATATGAATGTCACCACAAGAACAACCTCCCTCATTTCTAAACTGAGAGACTGGTAATATAAGCTTCAAAAGATGACTGCTGGTAAGGGATCTAAGAACAGGCACAAAGTCAGGGAAGATTTTGTTTTCATTCCTTTTATTTATTCTTGAGGGGACAGAAATAAATCCTCCAGCCTTTGAAAAGATGAGGGGAGAGTGAGGGATCAAGATTGAGGTAATACTTCCTGCATTTGAAAAACAATATCTGAACTGTTCTCTGGAGAATGTATTGTAAATTCTCAAAATTAAGCACTTTTTTTTGAAGAATGATCTGAAAAAAATTTATCTTCATCTTTCTTTCTTCTCATAATCTACTGTCTACTTTTCCCACATTTACTGCATCCTGAGGGCTTACCATACATATTCAGCTCACAGGAAATCTTATTATCTTTCAATGCTAGGCATCCTGTCCCATTGTTGTGGCAGCAACGCAGGCTACTTCTGTACCATTCTGTATAGCATGTTATTTTCTGCTGCTGGATATACATGAATCATTCAAACAGAAGAATATAGCAGTTCCTCCTGTGGCCCATTTATTTACAGAAGTCAAAGTTTTGTATACCAGCAACACAACATAATATGTGCCTGGGAAAAATCTTGGCAGGAGCAAAGAATTACAAAAAGCATCCAAACCGGGGAAGTTTCTGCTCAGCACTCTGAAATGTGAACTCTCTGTGATCTATTCAATTTGTTCCAAGACTGAAATGCTTCCAAATGAAAAAAAAAA
>NW_010297755.1:0-41685 GCF_000700745.2 Antrostomus carolinensis | reverse complement strand
ATATATGTGTTTGTGTGGTTATTCCCCTCAGAGTATAGCTGTGCGTGGTCTGCTGAGATTCTGCTGCATAAAGCCTGGAACCTTCTCATCAATAGGTAATTAATAAAATGTTAGGAGTATCAAATGTCATTTATAATGGCTTTCATGAAGGAATGTCAATGTTCTTAAATCTCTCCATCCCCAACTACACCACAGAAGTAGGTTTGGCGTTTGTGGACTGATACAGACTAAGCAATATGTGTCCAAGGTCAAACAGATTTAGTGTATCAGAAAGAAGATGGCTTCTGCTCCATTTCCTTCCTGGTACAAATATTCAGCTGCTACTAAGAGAAGGAATATTTTCAGAGCTCTTCTCTTTTATAGATTGATGGGTGATGATTTTTCACAAAGCTCTTTTGTTAGGCAATCTGTAAAACAGAATTAATCAGTTTTCTTTGTAGCATTCGAGTGTCTTCGTCATCCCTTATATATTCCACAGCTGAAGTCAATTAGAACCTTCCACTGACTTCACCCTGTAACATGACAGGGCTCACAACAAGAGTTTCTTCATATTTAGCCTAGAAAGGAAGGATTAAAGGTTTTTTAATCCCATGAGTTCCAGTAAATGTGTCAAATCTTTGAAATGTAAATTCAGTTATTTCTTTTTTCATTTTTTTTGCACCTTATTTATCATCTAAAATAGGGCCTTCACCATATGAGCAGGCCAATTTTCTCAGCTGAACTGCAGAATTATCAGTGATTATGATATGTGTCATGCTGGTTTGTACCTGTATCTATCTCTCACCTGACAAGTTGATCTGGGTGACTGAGACTTCCTTTTGGACACAGACTTTGGGGCTCCATGGGGCCTGGAGTTATTGATATTATGCTTGACATGTCAGATGTTTGAAATTAACTGTCAAGTCTTTGTTGAGTGTGTTATTCTGATACTGAGGTAAGTGCTGATTTTCTTCATGTTGTCAAACTGAAATTATCAGGGGGAGTTCAGTAACGGTCAGCTGTGTAAGTTGGGATACAAGTCTGACAATACTACAGCCAAGAAAAAAAGTTCTGTTCCTGGTCTTGGACTGAACTTTCCCTTTTCCTACAGATGCATGCCTAACTTCACATGGCTTTAGGTGAAGAACTTCTTTATCAGATTAAAGGATAAAACATTATTTGAGTAGGACAGCTGCTCAGCTGGTATGAATTAGCATAGCTCTGTGGGAGTCGACAGACGTATGAAGGATTAAGAACAGCTCAGGGCCTGGCCTAGCATCATTCCGAACATCATTTCTTAACATAAGCCTTAAAAACCTTTCTTTGACACAATGCCAGGGAAAATACTAGGTAACAGCACAAATCTGGCAAAACTTTTGCTCCCCTTTACGAGAATATCTTACTCTAAGGAGCAAGCTTTATAAGCTTCTCCAAGCAGGATGATAAATAGGAAGGGGAAGCTGACTCTTGTGTACCAGGGATGAGTGCTGTGGATACTCGCATTTTATGTATTTGGCATTTGTCTGGCAAAAGGAATGGGGTTTTTTCCCCAAAGAGCTTCATATTGGCAGGGTTGTAAACTGATATTGTAAATACTACTGAGATGTAGTCTGATCTGTGTAACAGAGCTGATCAATAGCTATGAGCACGTGGCAGCTCATTCTGCTTGAACTCTTTGAACGGCCTTATTCTGCGCAGCATCTCACCTTGACATGTCTTGAAGCTTTAGTTCAGGAGAGAACATGAACTTTCTGGGCCTATGGGACTCAACAAGCAAGTCTAAGTTCTTATTTTCCGCATTCTTCCAGATTGAAAAAAACCCTAAAAAGGTAGGTAGAGCTCAAGCAGTGACAGGAACGTCTCCTGTACGCATCATGCTTTGTTTACAATAAATTCATTCAGACAGATAGCGAGTGCCACTCCATTTTTCACATGCAATGAGTCAAGCTGCTTGCAAATAGCACAGCTTCTTACCAAATGAATCCGTGTTCTAGCAAATTGTAGGCTTACCACTTTTTTTTTCTTTTTAAGAGCTTGTTATTTTAAACTACTTTGTATATATTTGTATATTTTTGAAATGCCATCACGAAGATTTGTCAGCATTTACTGATTTATAGAGATACAGGAAGGAGAAGCACATTACAACACTCAAGTGTTATTTGCTATTTGGACAGGTTTAGTGCATGGTAAAATACAATTTCTGGTGCTTCTGCCAAGAGTCCAAGATTAATTAATTAAAGATGTAGCATAAAAAAAATGACCATTACATGTAATCTAATACTTGCACTATGCTCTATATGGAAAAAGACTAGGATGATTTGGACTGGGGAGAGGATGATTTTTATGTTCTAGCCTTCAGTAATACTGGAATTTTACATCGAATGGACATGTTGTGGTGCATCTGGAGTCCAGCAGCCTTCTTCTGAGGTGCTTCCTGTAACTACCTTGATACAAAGTCCATAGAAATCCACACTGCTTTCATTGACTCTAACACCTTTGTTTCCAAGAGCTGTATTCTAAAAATGAAAGCAGGTAAAACGTGGGCTAATGATGACACTGATCTCTTGAGGTAATTTATTCAGTCTGAGCATTGCCTAGTTTTTGCAGTTAAATGTGGCTGCTTATGGAATGAAAAATACATAATGTAAAGGTAACAGAGTATTTCCCTCTGCAAGTATATATTATATTTCTTTTCCCTGTTTTTTAGCAATTTATATTTAAATTTTCTTGCCTAAACCATCTCTTTCTCTATGTTTATGATGTGTTGAACGTTTTAAATATTACCACTGTATCAGGAGTGATGTCTGTTTTATGTGGGAGTAAAATCCTTTGCATCATCCCAGTCAAAAGAGAATGTTCCCAGAATGTCGTGCTTTTTCCCTTCTTCCTACTTCTAATTTAAATTATGAAAGAGCAATTCCTGTTTTATCTCTGCAGCAGGGGAAGCAAGTGAAGGGAGTGGTTTCCTTTTTTGTGTCAGTTTTCCTCAGTTTATTTGGGTTTGGTCTCTAATGTGTAATTTGCTCTCTCTGACGATGTAATTGATGATTACAGTGTCTGCCTCCCTTACTTTGTTGGAAGATCAGAGTACTCTGCTTCAAAAAGACACACATGAGAATCAGGTGCTGTTATATTCACTATTTAGTAAAAATAGACCCTTTTAATAAAGGAATAACTTTGTTCTTCTGACTTTAGCATTTTGGAAAATAACTTGCATTTAGCGTGACCAGAGGGCAGTATGTTGGCTTCTAGTTCCAGTAATATTATTGATTTGAATTACATTGTAGAAATATGACAGTAATTATTCATTAGGGTATATCTGAAAATTATTTTATTATATGAAATTACTCTTCAGTAATTTAAAAATAATACACTGTTGTATGTTCATTTGTTGATTTCATATTTTTATTTGCATGTATGAAAGGAGAGATGTAGGTAAAACTAGGTGAAAATCTCTTTGATCACTGGCCTTTTTTCTTTTAAATTATCTGATGAAAAAGTTGTTACTCTTATTTTTAAGGTACCTACTGGACATAACTTTATTGACTAAACAGGGATTTGTGTAATGTTTCTCTAACACATAAACAGAGGTTTGCAATCTAACGTGTTTTGAAGTCAGATACTCATCTGGTGTAAATTGGTGTAGCTGGGTGTACATCAGATGTGTATCTGGCTCGTTTTCTCTTTTTATAGTTGGTACTTGCATAGAAGACTCCTACCTCACCTCAAATTGCAAGACTAATTTAAATAATTGGGGCAGAAATGGGAGATCTGATAGCAGGGGGTTTCAGCAATGGATTGGAAGTGGAGCATTTGTTTTACTCTGGAAAAAAGAGCCAAGAACACTCATCTTTGTTTAAGAAACCCAGCTTATGAACACTGCTGTTATTTAATCGGTGGAAGCTGGAAACAGACCACCATTTAGGTAAATAAATGGCTGTCCAGTGTTCACTAATGAGCAGTGACTGCAGCTTTTCAGGAGAGGGCAGATGTCTTCTGCTTTTTCCTTCCACAGTGGAAAAGAAGCATCTGGGATGTCTTCTTTCCTTCTTTTTTAAGGGAATCAAAAGAAGGCTTTTGTATTATGTACACGTAAGTCCCAAGCATCAAAGATTCTTCTTAGCTATTTCTTTCAGCTATTTTGGAGACTAAAGCTGGTGCAGATAATAACGTGATAATTCTTGAAACTAAAGCAGGTGATACCAGGATGATCCTCAACAGTGTCAACTTCTTAGGTTTAGAGATTTGCTTCTAGTTTGCTCTGGCTGTACAGCTTAAGTTGTAACAACAGAATACCTTCAGAAAGTTTGCTTTAGGGAGAGATAAGTGTGCGATGAAATAGCTTGGTGATTAATGTGGAGGAGAAGTGTGTGGGAGGAACTGGGCTATAAGTTCTGCTCAGTCTAATTCTAGATACTTAAAGTCTCCTGAATTTAAATCTAGAGTCTGAAGCATAAACATGACAAAAAATGAGAGGGTCTTTTCTTTCTCCACGAGATACTTTTGTGAACTGTTTTGATTGTAAGGAAACAACAATTTGTTAGAATTTTACTTTGCATAAATTAGATAGGGCTATTGGCTGTCTATTGTTTCCTCAAAAACCACAGATAATTTTGTATTCCCATTCTTCCACCAGGCTTTCTTGCATTTTTAGTGATTACCATTTGAAAATAAGAACTAGATAAATAATATTTGGTACTCTGTCTTGTTTAATGTTTCTTAGGAAATTTTAATAAAGATTTCAGGGCTTTGCTCCTCAAAGTACATATCCATATGATTCCACTATATGTGAATTTGCTGTGGTCCCAGTTATGTATATAAACTGATACCATTTTCTAACTTCTCATCTTAAACCTATCCCAGAGCCTGACTTGGCATAGCCCAGAGCTGCAGAGTATATTTGGGTGGGTTTTGACCCCAATTGGATAAATATTTACAAGTATTGACTGACATGTTTTAAAATATGATGTGGGTTTTGAAAGAACTTGCACCCCAGGTTTTGCTTCTTATGCATAGTTCCCATCAATACCATTTTAAAATGTTGTGACTTTTCTTAACAGAAACGTCTTCACATTTCTTAAGACCATCTAGAGCATAATTTGACAATGAAAATTCTGTCTTTAGATGAAGGACATTAATGTGTGGTATAAACTTTCAGCGTAGTCTCAGAAATGGAATAGTGGATATGGTCCTCTCGTAAGAAACTCTCTGTGCACATGATACAGAAATGGACCCAAAGCTCAGCGGACAGGATCTAGTAGATAAAGTTTTTTCATGTCTGCTGCTGCTAACATTTTTTCATTGGTAACTGATGGTGCCATTTGAAAAGTCACTTAAAAATCTGTTGCTACTAGCAGGTATATAATTTAACAGACTAGAAAGCATATTTAAAGAGACAGTTTTATTAGCTGTTATTCTGTCTTAACACCTCAGCATTGGTTCTGCTTTGCACTTTTCATTAATCAAATCCTCTGATACTTGTGTCATTTGCAATGGAAGCTGACAGATAAATGCCCATCCTGGAACTTGATTCTGGTTATGGCAGGCAAGTGAATTCCCTCTGTTCAGTGATAAAGATGCAGGGTGTTCCTTGAAGAAAGATTGCACATACCCTAGCTAGTTATGCCAAAAGAAGGTCCTTCTCTGACTGGTCATGTCTAGCAAGAAATCACTGTAGATACAGTGATGACAAAGGGAAAACTCACCACTTCAGTTTTGCAACTTTCACTTCGTCCTAGAAAGTGGCCTGCCTGAGAAATTCGGCATCTTATTAATATTACTTTGAACAAGAGAAAGGAATTAAATTTTAAGAATAGGACAAAAATATTACAGTTGCCAGGAGTAAAGTCATCCTTCCTGTATTTCCACATATCACAAAAAGGCAATGATTAATCTGCTTTTACAGCTTTTCCCAGATGTCCAGTGCACGCTGCTGGGTTTTGCATTCAAGAGTATGATGAGAAGCTAATGAGTTTACGGCTTTTGGGAAACAAAGTAAAAATGTTTCTAGATGCCAGGAACATCTATCATTTACAGTCTACCAGAAAACAGTGGAATTGCCCCATCCCATTTGCAGCACTAATTTACTGTAGGTTTCCTAGAGAGAAGAGCTATCATTAGATGACATACAATTTCTGCAATTAGCTGGTTAAGCAGCATTTCTTTTTTAAAGTAGCATAAAAATGACATGTTCAGGAACAGCACATTAGTTTTTCTTCTAAGTGGCTACTCCAGGGAATAGTATTTGTCCTATAACATAAAGGTCAATGATAATTGAAGAATGTCAATAATGGCCAGAGCCACTACAAAAATTCATATAAATCTGTTGGATCATTTAATATGTTCTTTCTTCAGTAATATCACAGGAGGTGATAGTCCCATAAGTCAGATTCTGTAAGTAGGAAAGTGCTCGACCTATTCTTCAAATACTTGGCTTGTAGAAAGCAACATGTTAAATTGCTACATTTATCCTGTGGTGTATTTCATTTAATTAGCATTTCTAATGGGTGGAGTCAGGTGGCAACCAAAAACCTGTCACAATACATTTATTTGTGATCTAGGGAACAGTACAAATGTTTGGCCTTAGGAGAGTATACTTTTGATACATACAAACCTTGTCTGCTAACCTGCATTATCTCTAACTACTCGCTGGGTAGATATATGATGGGAAGAGTGAGGAAGTGAATCATGTAAGAGAATTAGTTTCTTCCTTGTGTGCAGTGGAAAGCCTTAATAGTTGTCTTGACCCAAAGAAACAAAAGGCATCTGGGACGGGGAAGCCCAGAAGACAGGATCCATTTGCATTCTGCAAAGTGTGTCTTCCATTTGAAAAAAAAGAAAAAAAAGGAAAGGAAGAAATCAAATGGTTCTTGTCCCTCCTGCTGCTCCTGCTGGAAGTGTGTTGTCTGTCTAATGTGGCAGCATCCATCATGTTCATTGCATTCAACTGGCATCAACAATACATGCACAGTTGTGAACACAGGAATATTGGAATGCACATTTCTAGTATTAAAGCTTTAGTAAACTTTTTAAAAAAATGAATGAGAAAATTTCAGAGTTCCTCTAGATAAAAACTTAACCAAGAATATAATTCAATTGCTCAGTTTTAAATGCAGCAATTGATTGCAACAGTACTCAGTTTGTTGTTATAAGGCTTTCCTCTACAAACTAGTTTTCATTCTTTCATATTTCTTGGAGATGATGAACTCATTTCTCCGTTCTGTTTAAATACAAACAGTACTTTTTCCAGGAGAAGATAAGTTCTAGAATTAGAGCAAGATAGAGTAGGATTTGGTGACCTGGGAGACTGTAAGTTTAATTGGAGAAGAAGGTAGAAGTGGCAAGGAAAACAGACTAAAACCAAGCTACGAGGTGTTTTTCCTTATGTCACATAGACATACACCTTGTTTTGACTTAGTATTGCAAGTCAAATGTGGAGAGTTTTTGTTTCTGTTTTATTGCATTTGTTTTACTTTCTGCATACATATTTGTCTGTGTCCACTCATTTCTGTATCACATTGTACCACATGTGCAGATCCAGATCTGTCAGTACTATGTGTTGATGCATGGTGCGTCTCCTGCATATAGATGTTCTTTATTAATTGCATTCATAAACATAATACTGTTTTGCATCCAATTTTCTTCTGTTTTGCTTTTCAGAAACTAACATGCAAATAGGTTGATTGACGTTTTTATTCATTATAGGTGGGCTGAATAGATTCAGAAACATTCAGGTACAAGCTGCTAGTACAGTTGGTGTTTTCCTTTCCAAGAAGCTGTTTGCCAAATCTAAATAAGCAGTGTTTTTAAATACTGTGGAGATTTGGCTCTACTGACTACTAGCTGTGGTGTTATTCTCCTGAAGTACTTTGGGAATGACTTTATGCCAGTACTGTTTCTTACACCTGGAGGCATTTGTGATGGAGCATTACCAATTAATTTTCATTGTGGCTTTCAGTGGTATTAAAGCACAGCATAGCAGAGGTACAAAGAAATTAGTGCAGTAATCAAATGCATTACTGTTGTTTTTTGTTTTGTTTTTGTTGTTTTGTTTTGTTTTTCTTAAGAAGCCAGTTATCACTTCAGGTTTAGAGCAACCGCTGCCTTGATCCTTAAATGTACAATTCATCCAAGAGCACTTGTCCTGTTGATAAATTAACTGACAGGCATAGAGTTTGCTGATGATATTAGAAGTCAGCACAACATGACATAGCACAAGATAGAGCCGATGTAAATCAATTCCTCTGCAGTGGAAATAGTAACTCAAAAGAGAGGAAAATTATTGTCTCAGTAGTGAAAGTATAGCAAAAGAAAATGTAATTAGTTTGTATTACACCATTTGGAAACCAGTCTTTGAAAGTTCCATAACTTAAGGATATAAAACTATGTCGGTGTGATGCCGTGCTGAAATAACTGAGCTAGATCTGAACAAAGTAGTGCCTGTACCTGCAGTGATACATGCTTAAGAATCAAAACAGAATGCTACTGTGGCATTGTGAGGGTTTTTTTACCTTGATAAGAGAACAGCTCAAGAATAGCTCATATATTTATTTCTGAGCTATGCTTCTGAGGCTACATAAGATTTGATGTTCAATCGTCCAAAAAGTCTTTCAGTGATACACTTCCATGTACCTGTTTTTTATCAGAAGATGTTATGTTTGTGAGCACAAATCAGACTTCTGTTTGGATAACTAACACATTTTAGTCTGGAATTTCTGGGATAGAAATATGTAGAAATGGCCCGTGGTGTGCATGTGCAGTTGTTGAGTGCACACAAAGTAATTCTTGCACTTAAGCATGTGTTGTACTTTCAGCAAAAGTGAAAGTCAGTTGAATAGCTCCTTAGAAGTGTTAGACTCCCTCTGTGTGCACAAATAAGCCATATAAATTGTGCTTGGTAGATGTGTTCAACAATTCCTGCTTGGGTCAGTGCTACTACGTTGGGTTCATGCCAGTTCAGACATCTACACCAGGCTCTGCTTTGTGGTACAGAAACATTTTGTTAGTTTTCTATGCCCATCAGTTAGACAGAGCAATAAAAAGTTGCATTAAAGGAATTCTGCAATTGATCTGTACACAGGCAGTAAATACATCCAGGCTTTCTGTAGATACAATACTTTGGGCACATGCAGAGGGATCCGTCAACAAGTCGGACATTCAAAAACCTGTGATAATGGTGGAAATCTTGTACTTGCGGTAGCTTTTAGTCTAGCAGTTCAAGTTCCAATAGTAAGCATTTAAGTAATGTATTTTCATTCAGATGTGCCATAAGAATTCACAGGTAACTTACTTTCTATTAAACAAAATGTTTAGGTGCAGTTCTGGCTTTTTCCATAAGAAATAAAGAATTTTTTTATCCAACTACATGTATTTTTAACACCATTGGAAACATTACTCTGTTTATAGTAAAAAATCCATTCTGCCCATCTGAAATGGAATAACTGATATTTAAGCCAGGACTGAAAACAAAACATTTTGAACAAGTTTGACAAAATGGCAGAAATATGAAAATATTCAGGTTGTACAAGTTGGAAACAAAAGTGCTACAAAGAAAAGGAAAAAGAAACCAACAAAGACCAAACACACAGAGCCAAGCCCCAAAACACCCAAAGCAGAAGATGTAGAAGAATCCCAACAGACAAGAGCTGTAAAAATTCAGTTTTCCTCGATTTACTGTTCACACAAGTACTGTTTATTGGGGGTCTCTATCAGTAGGTATTTGTCAAAAAGTTGGCACCAGAAAGCCTTTTTTTCAACTTAGTTTTGAGTCTGAAATAGAATAGACTGAGATAATCAAAGGTACCAAAAATGACAAAAACAACAACAAAAAAAAAGATTCATGGTGAAAGTTCTTGTATTCCTCTTACAGCTAGAGTGGTAGTGAAACTATCATGGAATATAATCCAAAGAAAGCTGAGCTGAACTAGTTCGTTTTGGCAGCTACATCTGGAATAGTTCCAGAGCAGCTCATCTTTTATTCAAATAAAATTTGAAAAGGGATTTGACTTGGCATAGTGTCTCATCTATAGAACAATGAAAGCAAAAAAGTAAATAAAAATAAATGCAACAATAAAGGCATGTCAAAATACGAAGCCACACTAAAAAACTGCATAAAATTGACAAACAGAAAGGAAGTTGAAATAACAGGAAAAAAATAATGGAAAAAAATAGAAGTAAATTAAAAGCAAGTAGGAAATTATGTTACAAAAAGAAGTGCAATAGAAAGAGGAAACGAAACAAGCCATGTGTAGTGAGCAAATAAAGCAGAACAGTATTGAAAAGAATTTTAAAGATTAAAAATATGATTTGTTGGGGGTTTGTTTCCCTTGGAAGATTTTAAACCATTACATTATCTATTGTTTGAGGTTTAAACTGAAATTGCTTAGTTTTATCCAGTAATGTACAGATTATTTTTGCCTAGACAGTAAGGAAAATGCAAAGCTAATTCTATACCTTAATAACTAATTGCAACTAAAACTGAGATAGTTAAAATATCTGGTGAAATCTTGCCTGATTTTAACAAAGTTCAGGCCTTTTAAATCATGGAAATTAAACATTAAAACCAGGGATTCTTATTATTTGTATTTTTATTATAATGCAAACCATTAGTCTCTTTCATGTTGGTTATTAAAATAGTGTAAATGAGGTGAAAATTAATGAATGAACTAACAAATAAGCAAAATATGAAGGTACACTTGAGCATCATCAATGTGGAATCTTGTTGTCCAGATTCCAGACTTTCAACCTCTGTCTTTTGCTACCCAATTGCTCTCCGTGCTCCCTCTCTTTCAATGAAGTTAGACTTTTCTAGCCTCAGCAGTAAATGCAGCTTAGCACGGACTAGGAACACTTTTGTTTTGGTGCCAAGAGGAATCTTCACCATGGGAGCATAAAACTAAGCACAGGTAATTTAACCTGTGTCTAGGTGGATTTACTCTGAGCTCCCAGTATCCTGGCCAGGCTCCGGGTCAATGGAACGTAGTACAGAGCCACTGAACTGGCACTGTTTGCTCCAGAACTGAACTTGGAGCTGACTGCTTGGAGCAAAATTTGGGAAATTATGGCTGCTGTGAAGCAAAGAGGTAAGTCTGTTATCATGGGTTTTCAGTGCTTTGCTGTTCTAACCTAAGAATTCTAAAATAGTGTATTCCAATTGACTAAAATAGTGTGTTCCAATGCCAACTCATTTGGAAAAGGCCGTTCTTTGTCTCTGCAAACACCTGCTTTTGTATGGGTCCAATAGGGATAAACTCTTTATCAGAAGTCTAAGCTCATTTAGGCTTGCAGGGAAAGCCTCAGTAGAAAAGAAGGTTGCCCAAACCACGGAAACTCATCCTGGAGTATTACAAGTTTAGGATCAGGGAACACTTGCTGAGGGATTGGAACTAAAGCATGTTTCTATAAAAATCATCAGCAACAGAAGTTGTGAAAACTTTGAGATTTGGTTTAAGAAATTTGCCTGCTCTGGGCAGCTAATTTGAGAGAAGAGAAATAAGAAGTTTCTAATGGGGACTAAGTTACTGTATTTAAAAACCAGAACACGAGAAGAGAGAGAAATGAATTATGCTTTTTGGTATTATTTCCTACATTCTTCACTGCAGACGTTAACACAGTTGAAGGGTACATTACATCCCATGCTTCTGTTATCTTTTTGCAAATAACTTTGTTAGGTATGCTGATATTTATAGTTAGTGATTTGAATATTATTGATATTTCAAGTGGTTTTATGACTTCAGTAGGTCATCATGTAGATGAAAATACAAGTATATCTGAACCTGCCTTTTCATAGGTGTTAGAAATACTGTAGGAATTGGGCACATATCTATAAGATATGGCAGATCTCCAAGACATATTTTCTGCTGGTGAGCCATGGCTGGAATTTCATTTGATACTGCATTGAGTTTCCCTTTGAAGACCAGCAAGGAATGAACCTATTCACACCCTCTGGAGTGCTGCATACAGTTTCTGTGACAGTCAAATAAGAGGCAAGGAGCTTGAGTTCCACTTGTTACAGAATCATTTGCACTTCCACTGTCAGAGAATAAGACAATTTCAGTTTTATAAGAGATTAAAGCTTTATTGTCATAATCCAAATTGGTTTACTTCTCTTGATGGTATGTTATGCCTTGACAATATTCTTTCCTAACTTTGATTTCTGCCCTCATGGTGGAGTTTAAGTGTAGACTGCCTTTCAGCTATAGATGAAGCTGCAGCTCCCCTTTATTCTGGATCCAAACATTTGTCCCAGGCAGTGAGAGCAATGCTGCACTTTCCTTGAGGTGCAAGAGAAACCTTCATTTGTCAATCTCATGAGTTCCCATTGCATCCACAGCCATTTGTTTCTATGCCATGCTGCAGTGTAGTACTCCCTCAGTTACACTAACACAACTGTTTATAGAGTCGTGTTGTGACTTGGATCAGAAAACTTATCTGGGTTAAAACAGAACAAATACACTCCCAGCAAAATAGGTGGAAGGGGAGCACTTATAACTGGTGTTGCTCCTGAAATCCCTGTTTTTAGCCATGCTTTGAACTCCAATGTCTTTTATGTTTATTGTGGTTTTACTAGTTCTTTGAGCTCTGGGATGGCATCCATCATCATTCTTTCTGACAGCATATTGTTAAAATTTTAGGACCCTTACAAGATTCCTAATCTTCACCTGTGTTTTCACCTCATGGCCCGTGATGCACTCCTGTGCTTTCTTTAGCAGCTACATAGCGCAGCTTCTCTCCCCCACAGAAACGTCTCACTGTTGTTTTTTATATCCCACTACTGCCAAAGTGATGTTTCTACTTTTAAGAATGTTAGTTTAGTCATATGATCAATAACTATTTTTGTGGGGAATAAGGTATCGAAAGCAATTAATATGTGGACTTAATTAGATTTCTAGCCACTAAACACTATGTGGAAAAAGTAATGATATACATAGAGAAAGAAAAAATGCAACTATCTTGAAGTCACGTTTCAGTTTCCTAGCACTATAGAGCATCTTTTGAATCTCAGGTAGTGGTCTTCAGAAAACCTAGAGATTCTTCTGTGGCTCATTTTGCCATCTGCTCTTTTGAATCTGGTAGCTTTCTTCCTGAGTACAAGCAATGCTTCTGCTTATAAGCATGGTTTGGACCGTAAGACCTTAAATATCACACCCATAGCCATATTGCATTTAAAAATTATAATCAGTTAGAATGTAGAGGAATCCATAAAATTCATTCACAGTTCAACTCTCTTGCAAGACAGTCTCTTTTTTCATACTAAACTCATTTTTCAAATAGTGACAGCCATAAATAACTCTCATCCAAAAGCAGTCACTAAGGTGTAAGTCTCAAACTTTTAGGCAGAAATATATGAAGGATTTATGAAGTCAGATAGAGATACATAAGTATAAGAGACTTGCAGTCTGTCAAATCACCTGAGATTTGTAGGTTGGACTCTACTGAATTAAAGTAAAATTCAAAAATTTGCTGAAACTATATTCTGGTCTCTTTGATCCCTTCCCACTATTCAAATTTAGAGTAATGGTTTGTCTAAGTTCTGCTGAATGTTCAATATAGGCATTTATAGGCTGCACAGACAATGTGAACAATAAACAACTTAATTAATAATTACATAAAAAATATTCTCATGTAAGCAGATTCTTTACCGTCCACACTCATTCTGGTTATTGGGAACAATGCAGCGTTCAATTTACTAAACAAAAATAGCTCCTTATTATGGCAGGAACAAGATGCAGATTGCATTAGGATGGCATTTCATCTTATCTGCTAGAGCTTCTGGGATTATTCTTTCCTTCTCCCATTTCAAAAGGAATTCATTACGCTGTGATGTGCAGCAGGAGTACAGCTCCCTTTATAAAATTATTAAGCTGTTTTACAATTAAAATTGCCATCTTTTGTCCTGTTGCTGTTGTTTATAAGTGAGAAGAAAAACAGAATGCTAAGTAGAATTATTGTAAAGTACATGCTTATTCTCCAGGAGTGTATTTTCCATTTTCTTATGAAGTCCTGATGTTGCTCTAGTGTGTATTATTAATCACATATTTTATTTATCTCAGAGTAGTAGAAGCTCCCAGTTGGGACTGGGAGTCCTACTGAGTGACTGCTGCACACACATGTAATAATAAAAGAATAAAAGGGATCCCGCTTCAGTCTGTACAGAAGGTTACTCCCAGCACTGTTAAAGGCTGCCTTTCTGTAGGCCTCGTGGGGCAACAGCTTCATTCAAATTTTGTTAACAACAATCTTTCACTGTCACACAGTCCACATGGAGCAATTGCTGCATCCAATTAAACCACCATTACTAAATGGCAGCGGATTTTGTTAAAAAAAAAAAAAAAAAAAAAAAAGAGAATTCTGTTTTCTTGTGGTGATTTGTTTGGCATTGCACCCTGCTTTATAGGTGGTGTTATTCTTGTATTGATTCTTGATGGCATCATAACCCAGTACTCAAAGCAGAGCTTAATTTATTGGAATGGATCAGAGGAAATCTGAGAGGGATGTTCAGGAATTGCTTTCAGACTCATGAAAGCATCCTCTTCATGAGTGGGATACTACTGGGTTTCACAGTTTACACATGGAGCAGTTGAAGGCACTAGGAAGGAGACATTGATTAAGTTAGTTATACAATGTTGATGGTAGTTAGGTCTCTTGCCTTCATTCATCTAACCAAAAAGGAACAGCACTGTATGTACATACAAATGCCTGGGATGTGAAAGAAAGCTTTCTGGGGCTGAATCTGGGTGAATCTGAGATGATGTTGGTAGTTACAAAGCATCAGCAGGATTAACTCAGTACTTTTTTTTTTCTTCAAGCTAGAGCAATAGTAATGAAAATATCAGGTAAGTGATGTGCAACTGAAAAAATAATGAAAAAATTGGGGATTGGTAATTATCTGCAAAGTTTCCAGTCTGAAAACCTCTGGATTACTTGACAGACTGCGTATCGAGGTTTAATAAATGGAGTGTAAAGGAAAGGGAATATAGATCACGTGGTCAAAATGTGGAGATATATCCTAGAAACTTCTTACTTTAAAGAGGACTTCAGAGAATCATTGTCAATACTAATTAAACATAATGTGATAGCGAGATGGATTAATTTCGTAAGGAATATAAGGAAAGAGCAAAGTATGCTAAGGGAAAAGCTGAAGGCTGGCCTCAGTTCTGTTCCTGACTCCTGTCTCCCGTTCAGTGTTTCATTCTGGCTGTTGGCAAGAGAAGGAGTAACAGTACCTAGGATGCATTGTAGAAAAAAAACTCCTGCATATACTAAATTCATCATCTTTTGCACTCTCTATGATGAGCACATGCCACACACTAGTGATAGGCAACAGGTGTTATATTTTAATTCAGCAGTAATTAAGTGATGACATTGAGGTGAATAAAACTACCTTATATTCTGATGACCCTTTATTAAAAAAAAAAACAAACAACCAAACAAAAAAACCCCAGAGGTCCAAGATGTGAAAACTTTGAAGATTCGTAACATCTTAAGTTAACCATGTCAGTCAAGGATTATTTTTTGGGTTTAGAACAAGAGTGTATAGTAATAGCAATAAATACAAGCAGTCTTTATTAGTAACGTGGTACACTGATGCAAAGAGGAAAAACATCAGATTTGGAAATGTGCTTTGGGAATCTTAAACTTATAAGTGATGA
This sequence comes from Antrostomus carolinensis, assembly GCF_000700745.2. NCBI lineage: Eukaryota > Metazoa > Chordata > Aves > Caprimulgiformes > Caprimulgidae > Antrostomus > Antrostomus carolinensis. Next base: position 26,056 of record NW_010297755.1, on the reverse strand, counting down.
AGGATAAAATCTGTCACACCTCTTTAAGATTACTCTTAACAACTTGTGAGTACTATTGACTGCTACAATTGAGCACAGAAGCCCTCTCTGCAGGAAACAAAAACATCAAGGACAATACCTGTATAATTTTTCTATACTGTTTTGTCAGTGTGTCTGACCTGTAATCGCATGAAGATGATTTCTAGGAACAAAAGTGCAGTTAGCTTCTAGCTTCATTAATCCTCAGCCTATCTAATGAGATGTCCAACATGGGTTTGAACTGATTTTTTCTGATACAGATTTTTATTCCCTTAGAGCTAGACTGAATTCAGTCTACTTGCTTTCTCAGGTAAATGATTAGCTGCTATATAGCAATGATTTTAAGTCAACATTATACTGAGAAATATTTGCAGTTGTACTCTAGAAGAAGAAATTTTTACACTTTTTCAAGTCTATCTTTTCCATAGCATTTTAAAAAAATAAATAAAATTCTAAAATTATTTTAGCATAAGCCCATCATGGCTTTGTTGGAACATTGTCTGTGTCAAAGAAGAGTTGGTACCACCTGGGTCTTGATTTACCCTGCCGAAATGCTGTGCTTATTTTGACACATTCGTTCTGTATTTTATGTTACTCTTTGCGACATTCACCTTTTGGTTTTATTTGTTTTTGCTGGCCATGTTTGGCACAACGAAAGGCAAATACTGGTTAATTAAGTGGAGGTATAGTTTAACAAAGGGTTACTCTGGATTAGACACACTAAATTGTTATCAACAGCTGTTAATTTCTTATGTAGCATTTTCTGGTTTATTTCCTGCTGTCTGATAATGTTCTCTGTTCCTTCATGAAATAGATAACTTGCATTGAGAGATGGCTAACCTGTAACGAATAAATCACAGATGTGCATGCAGATGTATGTTACGCACCTGACATACATTTATTTTTCCATGTTGTTATAATCTCAAAGAATTATTTTGGTAGCTCTGATATTATTTTTGTTTAATCATTAATGATAAATTTCATTTAAAATTGTAAGAATACAGTAATTTATAAATTCTCATTGAACATTGTATCCTGCAGCAACTAGTGTTTTTTAATATTAAAATTATTTCAGGTGAATGTGATAGGCTTTTGGCAGGATACAGATCTATATGGTCCGTATATTTGAGTAATCATAATATTTAAAATAAATCATAATATTTAGTTTTCATTTGAGGTGTAAGTTCAGTGGACGCTGTAGAAATTTTTTTCCCAGCTTTTTTTCTTTGAGAGAGAGGGAGAGAAAGGAGAGAATGAGAGAAAGTTGGCAGCTTTCTGCTACAACTTGGAAAGACATGATTGTACATCCATTACATAAGGAACTATGTAAGATTATAGCTGAGTTTTTGACCAAAGTATATCAAAGTATTATCACAATGATCTGTTAAAGACGAAGATTATAGCTGAGTTTTTGACCAAAGTATTATCACAATGATCTGTTAAAGATTGGACTTTTTAGATCTGATGAGAAGAAGGAAAAAAAAAAACCAAACCAAAAAAAACAACCCAAAACCAAACAAGAAGGAAAAAAAAAACAAAAAAAACCAACCCCAACCCAAAACCAAATGCAAAGTGAAGGCCATCTGCTCTTACAAAATGAACAGAGATCTGTTGTCGTGAGAGTGTTCATTTCAGTCCAGGAAGGATGAGCTCTGGAATCTGCCATTACAGCCAGGATCATACAATTTCCTGTAGACGTAGGACATGTACAATCACCAGATTTGTGAGAAGGGTGATAGTGTGTGGCAGGTGGCAGTGTTAGTGCGTGGTATGATCTGGATCCATGCAAGAGCTGTCTTTGGAGGAAGTGCATTGCAATACTGAAATCAAGCCCCAGAAATGTGGAACCACATGGGCTGTGTTGTCTTTGTATGCATTCCCAAATGCAGCTTCCCTGCTGCCTCTGTATTTCTCAGCAGAATAGAAACCGGGAGTGTGTTTTCAAGCATGTTTGTTTCCTTTCCTTATTTGAATATTCCTTTGTGAATTCTTGCTCTTTGGAAGACACTTGCTTACCTAGTTTTGCTGAGCAATGGATTTATAGTTGTATCATTTCTAACAATGTTATGTCAAGGCTGCAGAGTAAAAAGGAAATGGCAAAGATTTAGCAAACCCTTATGATTGTGACTTCAAAGTCAAAGTCTTGTCATGAGATGCAAAAGAAGGAAATGTCACTTGCATGGTAATTTTACCTCCAGTGAAATGTGGGCTCTTAGTATTTTTAGCACATAATTGGCAGAGCAGAGACACTTAAGAGATTATTATGAACTATCTTCTTGTCAATATTTGATTTTCAGGATTTAGTTATGGAGCTTCAGTGTTTTAATTTTCTGAAGAGTCTAATCTAATCAGAGTTTCTTTTCCTTTCCCCATAGATCTTAAAATTTACATGTACAATGCTCCTGGACATAACACAGCTGACACAAACTGATATATACAGTGGAAAAAAAGAAGGACCTAGGACAATGTTTTTCTGATTTCTACTTCTTCCTACGTTTTGGGGCAAGAGGCAGACATAGGCTCAGGAAGCATCATGTAATAGATTACCTGTCAAGACAGATCCTTGTAAGACCACCGTGTTCCTGGTGGCATCCTTCTGACAGGCAGCGAAGGCAGGACAAACACAGTTTTTCTCTGAAGCAGAACTCTGGGGCAAAATAGAGTGTACTTGCCAACAACCAATATGAAGGCAAAGGAGAATCAGAATAATTAAGGAATGTTTAGGACTGTCATTCTGTTTATAGCTTGGCAGACTGATATATCCTACGTGTCTCAAATGCAGCTTTCACCTTTGGTACTATTCAACTGGGATATTTCTCAGAGAAAACAGATTAGCAGTGACACTGGTCTTTCTCTTGCAAAGAATATTTCACACCACTCCAGGGTCTGGTGGCATGGAAATGTGCAAATCTATGAGGAGACGGTCACATTTGCACTTCAGTCTTTCACAGGCTCTCTGGAGAGAGGGTTCCCTGGAAATGTGAGCAGTGTGCTGCAACGCAGCAGCTGCTCCATTAACTCCCTTTCATTTCACAGTTGTATAGGATGTGTCCAGAATTCCTAAAGTTCTGAGGAAAAAAAACTTAATGCTTAAACATCTAGTTTTCTGTTTTGAAACATTACCATAAAATCAGACAGCAGCAATATCTTGGTAATACCTTTCCTTGAGAGGAAAAATACTCCATGTTTGCCAAAAAGCTATGGTTTTTCAGGAAAATTTTGTGCTTAAAATGTGTCTTGGGCGGCTCTAGCACCAAACTTACCCCAAATGCTGTTGAAGAGTTAGATTTGTTTTTACAACAAAGCCACACAGTTAAATGCAAAGATCCAGTTGGAAAGACTGGAATAGATTGATAGCTGAGCAGTGATTCAGTGAAATGCCTGCAAAACCCTTGTCTTAATCTGCACATGAGACAAACAGAAGCAAGTGCCTTTATGGATGAGTTAGTTGTACGTTCTGTGTCATTTCATGGAGCCTTATAAATTAGGGAGTCTTCTAACATTTCTAGGATACATTTGACTGATGAGTATACTATATTTCTGTCCAGACATCTTTGTAGGATTCATAAGTCATGTTTTACTAGGAGAAGATGCACAGGAGAGGTCATCATCTGGAAAGGAAAAGTCCATGATTGCATCAATGACCTCCTCAATTCTTTGACACAGAGGCGCTACTATCGAGAATTATGTACATTCCTGAGATCTGCAACATAATAATCAGATTATAATTTAAGAAATTGAAAAAAAATGTGAATTAAGCCTAATGCAGGAGGCATGAGACATTATGAACACTGTAGCTATTAATTCTCCACACAGAAGAATAAATAAGACAAAGAATTTAATTACCTCTCTTTGGGGTGCATTTGACATTTCCCCTCTGCCACAGCATGATGTTGCTTGTTTTCTGGGCAAGAGTCAGACCACCTCTGTGGTCTGCAATGCAATTTGCAGTGATGCTGACTGAGAAGAACCACTGTGGCTTTAAAATTAGTGTCGTCTTATTTGTCTTTTCAAGTTCATTTATGTCAGTTGCCACCAGAGCCAGAGTGCAATCTCTTTTTAATCATTTCTTCATTCCCTCTTGAATGGTTGCAGTATAGCCAGCTAGAAACTGAGATGAAAAACTCCACTTAATTTGGTTGCCTTTCATCAGGAACTTCACTTACTACAGAGCCACTCTATTAGACCACAGATGTCAAGGCAGCTCAAGACATTAGTTGTCAAAGTAACTCTCCATAACCACCTGCTATTTACATGCAAAACATGCCTCCCTGTTGAGACTAAAACTGTAAACACATTTCTAGGAGAAAACTACTGGCTTAAGCTATGACAGAAATTTTTTCTTTTTTTGCTTTTATGTGATCTAGAAAAAAATCTCCTTGCTGTCAAAATGAATGCAAGAAACCCCATTTGGGAAGAGCTCTTACTGCTTTAAATGCTTCCACAAAACTTCTTTGATTTTACTTTGGCAAAAAAAGTTATAATTTATTTGTCTCTCTTCACTCTTTCACCCCATAGCAACTGTGATTGCATACAAATAATAAAATCTGATTGTCTTGCAGTGTGACAGAATTGCTGCTTCTGCTGTAATACAAATAGCTGGTTATTTATACCTTTGTGGTAATTCAGCTCTGCTGAATGATGCCTTAGAAGGTCAACTTCTCATCCATCTGTGACTGGTTGCTACTCAGCTGAACATGTGAGGTGTTTGTTTTCTCCAGATCCACAGAACAGCTATTGAATGAAAGATAAGCCCTTTAGTTCCTTCACACTCAGTTCATTCCTTCGTCCTCAAGGCACATTAAAAAATAAAAGCTATTTCACTGGTAGCATGAGATTGTGTCTTAAAACACTTGACAGTATTAATACCTTTTGGTGATCTGTGGTCTAGAGATGTTTACTAACACCATATGGATGTGGGTAGATACTCTGTCACAACTTCTGCTGGTGAAACTGGTTGATTAGTGTGACTTGATTAAACAGATGTCCAGTTCAGAGGCTGTTTAATGTTTTAAGTTTCTACTTATGACAGTAGCACAAATAAGGTAGTAGTGTAACTGAAAAGTTACAGAACTAAGCAGAGCACAGATACAGACCTATTAGCTTTTGCAAACAGATCATTATTTTTTCTGAGAGGAACTGCTAAAGTGTATCATTAGATATTGGTAGTCATCTAACTGTATAAGAAAGTTCATTATTCAGGAATTTCAAGGTCTTACCCTCTTGATATGAGAATTAGAGAGGTGTATTAGAAAGGCAGTAGTCGCTGCATTGGCATCCGCTGGAATTTCATCAAGGTTAAATTTATTCTAGTACATTTAGAAAGTAATTATTGCCACAGAAATATTATGCCAGTCTAATATTTTTTCCTATTAATACAGAACGCAGGACTCTGGGTTATGTCAGGCTAAGTTGATGGTTTTAATGTAACAACTCTGAGCTCCTCGTCCTTTATTCCTTGTATATTCTGATTTTCAACTCCTCCTTGATATTGAAAGGGGACATGGAGAAGAGCGTATGACTGTATTACTGGAAATGAATGTGTGTATGGAATCCCAAGCAGGCAAGTTCTTAACGAGATTGAGGATATTTCAACTATGCAGAACTCAGTTTGTGCAGAAAGGTAGATTAGGTGACCTATTAGGAGTTTTTCCATTTCTGATTTTATGCTTCTGAGAATACAATGTTTGCCACCAATGCCTGAAAGTCATTATTCCAACGTTCCTTTTCTGCTGATGAGAGAAACGCCCCTCAGAGATTTCTACAGGTTCTTGGCATCTAAGAGATGGCAAATTAGGCAGGGAAAATGGGAGTAAGTTAAAGGATATTGTAATGCCTAAATGGAAAAATAATGGACTCCCATATCAGAATATCCCACCTACAAAAGATCTGAAAGGTTATTTTGATATGACTTTTTTCACTCATTTTCCTCCTGTGTGTATTATGTGTAGAAAATGAAAACGATAAAACAAATTTGAAGGTACGTAAATAAAACAGCGAGTAGTAAATTAAAACAATCAGTTCTGGAAATGCTGCTGCTGCATGTCTGTTTCCTGCTAGCTGCTGCTGCCCCAGTCCGCAGAAGAAAACTGTCCTTGTTGGGAGGGAGAAGGCAGACCGTCCAGGGTGCATGTAGCACAGCTACTCTCTTCTTTGGTGGAAATCAGGCAGCACCTGCAAATGACTGCAACAGCAATGACTGCAAATTTGGGACTGCCCCCAGCACACTGTACCAAGGGCTTACTGCCTAAGGAAGTGATGAAGAGTACAAAATTAGTCAAGACTAAATAAGACTGACAGGACTGTGCACTCCAATTAATAGTATGAATACAGAAAGATGCATATTGCAAACATAACCATTTGTTTCCTGTTATGTCTTTTAAGCAAAAGGTAAAGGCTGGGGTTTTTTTCTGATTTTATGAACAGAAGACAAAAAGCAAATGCATCTTGTAGGTCTGAGGTTGCAGATATTTTATATGGTAGCATCTCTTAGCAAGGAGAAAGCTAAATGCAGAAAAACCCCTAAAGCTAGAGATGCTCAAGGTTCCTTAGGATAAGATGTGACAAGAGCAGAGGTGTTCTTTGGGGGGGAAAAGGCTTTCAGGGATACTTCTGAACAGCTTTTGGACTTGTACTTGAACTAGTTATGGAGACTCTGTAACAGTATGTACTGTACACATACAGCATGGAAATACTGATTGGTTTCATCACTTTAATTGAGATACTTTAGTCATATTCTGTCAAAATACTTAGATAAATTTGAAGGACAGAAACTTGGAGTAGTGCAGTAGAGGTTCAGGTCTGTTGCTTGCCTATATATTTATTAATAAGAATTTAAAGTGGTATCCTCAGCTGTTCTAAACTAATGGAGTGGTGGTGCAGAGCAGCCTGATTCACACCTTACATCTTTTCAGCTTCATACTAACTGTAGGTATAAAGTGGTAGCCAGGAACTGTATGAGTTTAACCTTTGTGTCCTAGAACAGAAGACAGGCCACACAGTTGCAGCTGAGATTAGGTCTCTGGCAAAGGCTAGGAGATCAGGAAGCTCAACACAACAAGATTTTTTTTTCTTTTTTAAATTGTTAATTAGCTGTTTCTTTAAACAAGCAGACACTTGGACATTTACCCAACATTCAGCTCTGTATTCTCCAAAATAATTACTGACATGAGGTGAGGGCTCTTTTCATGTCCTCTTTACCAGAAGGCATTCCACAGAGAATTAGTTCAATGTTTTGGGCTTCCTGCGATCTCCTTTCCCCATAATTAGTTCAGTTAGAACACAAATTCATTTTTTAGCTCTAGTTTCTTATTGTAGATGACTCGTACATCATAGATTCACTACTGTTCATAATTTTTATAACAGATAGCTTCAGAGCTATTTATTGTGCAACATAAAAGAACAACAAAGGCTTTTGATTACTTGTGTTTGATAGAGATGAGATAAAGTTGGCAAGCAGATGGATTGGGACATGATAAAAGAGATCAACCTTAAATATGGCTTGCTACAATGGGAAAACAGAATTTAGGCAATACTTAAATCCTGATTAAATGTATATTTCCTGACTAGAAATAAGCTCATGAATTGAAGATTTCCTTAGATAAAACTTTTATTGACTTTACCAGTTAAGAAGTTATTAGTGTCTCTGTATTACAATGACTGGGATTGGTTCTTTTATGTTGGGTTTGTATCAGCATCATATGCTGCTTTTTTATACAAAATCACCTGACAATAGTTCTTGGAGATGTGGAAAACACCCAGAAGGTTACAGGTTTTGGGTGGTTTTCCTGTTGCACAGCTGGGAGTTGGGGAAGGAGCCTTGCACCCATCTGCAAAGATGCAGATTTCCACCCTAACTCCAGCAGAAGGATTCCTCAAGGATGAGGCAACACATGGAAGTAAAGTACAGAAGCCAATATTAGAATCATTACTGAAAAAATAATCCCATCTAATATCAGGGTGCTTGGCATTAGGTTGAGGAACTGTAAAAAGACAAATGAGGGTATCATAGTTTTCACCACTTTGAACTGAAGTCCTTCCTAGTATCTTCAGTCAGACTACCTATAAATACTGTATAAATCTAAACATCATTAGAACAATCTATGTTATACTTTTTTGTGATAAATAACAGTATTTATTCAGAAGTTATATTACTAATACTGATGAAGATATATTGACTTATGGCATCCTTGCGCAACTTTTGTTTTTTCTATGGTGCTGTCAATTTACACTGCCAAAGAGTAAACAAGGATCCTTTGGGGATTCTTCTGCCATTTACCTCCAATGCAAATCTGGACCAGTACATTGAAGTGATTGGAGATACAGTGCAAGAATGGGGCCAAACATCACAATTTCTATGATCTCCTTTACCTCTAGTATGCTTACAGTTGTTCCAGAACAGTAGCATTTTCTTTGAATTATTAATTTATCCACATTTCAGATTATAGTTCATTAGAGAGAGCTGTAGCTGAAGAACCTCTGCTTCTTGGGAGTGATGGGCTTATAATGAACGTTGTTGTCTCCTTACTAAGCAGCACCGCTGAGGGATAATGATGGGAAAGGTAAAACACACACATTTAATGAAGGAAGGTAATAGTGAACAGTAGAATTGCTGCTTCTTACTGGGCATTATTTTCCTCCTGTGCTATTTTCATCTTGAATGTCTGAGTTACTCAGCAAACAGGTGCTTTTAAAGGCACTATTATTTCTGTGTGCAATTAAGCCAAAGGATAAATACTCTTTCTAGCTCTGAAGTTAAAAGCCAGAGGTTTTATACTCATTCGTATTCTATGTATTTGGGCTTCAGCTTTCATGAAAGTTAGATTGTGTCCCTGCATGAACACTAAATTCAACATAAAGAAGAAAACTAAATTAGGAGATGAGTAGTTTAAGTGAACTGTTAAATTTCAATGCTGCCTTTAATTAAGTGGCTATTCTGTTTCTAAGTACCTGAACATTTAGCTTCTATTCATTAAATACATAGTAAAGAATCATTCTTAAAAATTGCTAATATAACTTCTTAGAACAGATTAAAATATAATATACATGTTTACATTAATATTTTTGGTATTTGATTAGAATTCATCAATAAAACTAGCTTTTAATGATACTTTTTGAACATTTTTTCTTACATTGATGCTGTCATTTGTAATACTGGATAATGAATACATTTAGAAGCATCTTTGAGTTTTTGCTTCATGTACTTGACATGATTCTGGCCTTTTAACTTTTAAAACATTTCTCCAATTAAGCTGTTCAAGCCCTTAAGGCTGTCCACAGCTGCTGCAAATTGATTTCTCCCATGATGATATTTAGAATCCCTTGCTGAAACATGAGAGGGCAAAAACTCAGCTTTTTTTAATACCTCTTTTTTATCCTTTTGGACTTCCTACACATTTTTAAAGGTAACCTGAAAGTTGTATTTTTACTTCCTTTCTTCTTCATCATCTCCCCTTATACTGGTCAGGTTGAAAATGTTTATTTCTGAAGACCACCTTATCCTGGTTTAATCCTTAAAAATGTCCCGCATAGTACTTTTGTTTAGAAGAAATCTGAACTGTAAAGGAGAAGACCTGAAATAGTACTGAAAAATAGAGTTGTAAGTGTAGGCATGCAGTAGAGTAAAATAAGATTGTTTATGTTCACGTTTGCCCATTTTTGCAGTTGTATTAGCCAGCAGTAACTCATGTGGAATCATGCGTTATTAGTGAAGTCCACATAGCCTGAGAGCTGAACACCACTTAACTCTTGGAATTCCCATTGAGATTTAACTGATGGAGAGGCCTTGTACTGGTCTTCTAGATGGGAGTCAGTTCACCTCTTCAAGAAAATATTTCTCACTACTATAACCTTACTTCTGATGGTTCGCTATAGAGTTTCTTTGCATTTGATCCAAAGACTTGTGAAAATATTTGGAGGGCAGTTGTTTGGTTTCTGGATATAGCTGCACATCAGCACGTGAGCATTCCTGACCTGCCTTTTACCTAGCTGGCTTGTGTAACACATACAGTGAAGACGTTGTTGCGTAGATTTCAGCATTAAATCCACTATCATAGGTCTCTTCAGGCCCATAACATTAAAACTTTGTCTTCACAACAGGTTAGTTAAGTTAAAGATAACACATATATACACACACACATACATATATGTACATCATATCATACTGTTTCTGATTTTTTATTGGATGTCTATTTTTTTTTTTTTTTAATGGAAAATCAAAAGATGACAAGCAGGTTCCTATTACAGAAATACCATCCTGAGTATTGGGAAGGGTGGTCAAATCTCCCAGAATTACTGATTTTCTGAATTTAACAAACAGCCATAAATACCAAGGAACATTTATTTAATAAAGAGAGGAAGAACACTAAGTACTTAAGCTAAACAGGTCCAGTTCCTAACATGGTTGTAAGTTTCCATATTTTGCCTGAACATTGATCAGGTGCAGATCCCTATTAAGGGAAAAATTTAGGGAAAAGTTACAGTCATAACCAGGCAGACAGGATAACTCATGTTAGCTGTTTTTTATGTCACACCTCAGAAAGAACGTTGATGTATCTCTGCAGTCATTAGTATAATTGTATGGTTTTGTATCTCAGACTTTTCAAATTATTCCTTATAGCTTCCATAAGAACCTGTTAGTAACTGTGAATTTAGGAATCTGATTTTCCTCAGACTCTTGTGTCATTTTGTGATTAAATATTGCACTAAGCTTTTTTGGTATGCTTGGATTTCAAAGTAGTGTTTGAACATTGATAAACGATATTTTACTATTGCTGGAAGTTCAAATTTGGCCAATAAACCTGTTACAAAAGGGTATATGAAAGCGATGACTCTGAATTGGCAAGCATCAGAAATAAAGATTTTATGATATCATTTAGTTTGACGTATTCTTGATCATTTCATTAACCACTAAAATCTCCCACTCCAGTAAATTTGGGGAAACCCCCTCCCCTCTAAGCACTTTATTTGATAAAGGCTAAAATATAATTCCTTAAGCAGAGTTTCTAGTCTCATTAGTTTGGCATTAAATTAGTTTGCTTACATGACTTTTATTTGCACACTGTTATTGATGGGTATTTAATACCAAATTTCAACCTGCAGTGAAGTAAATTTGAGACAGGCAGGCGATTAGGTTAACACAATGATTAAGTCTCTGTTATCAGGAGCACCATTGCTCTTTTAAAAGTGTGTACATGGTTTAATTTAATCTCATCTAATTGTTATCAGCGAACTGCCATTGGTTCATTAGAAACCTTGCCCATCGAAATAGCAACAGTGTAATGGCTTTATGGAAAGGTCTGCTTCCAAGGGACTTTGTTGTTCACGGTAGACACAAATTGGAATGAATTATTCTGAGATCTTTTTTCAGTTACTACATTTTATCATAATTTTAAAAGCTGTAAGTTGGAATCTAATTTGCTTCCTAACTCATTTTTATCATTTAAATAAGAAAGGAAATATTTTTTTCTAGTAATAGCCTGACTCTTTAATGTCTTGTTCATTGTTTTGTTTTTTAGGTTAATTGCTTTTTCTCTGAATTAACATTATGCCGGCTAAGCTCATTGTCATATTGATCTGTATTTTCAATGGTACATGCTAATTTTCTGTCAATTTTTTTATAGAACTTTGAGAGAATTTGGTATTATTCTCAGAGATTGTGAGCTTTTTTGAATGAAGATTGAAAAATTCCAGTAACTGTCGCATGGATATTTACAAAATAAAAAAATAATTGTTCACATATACCTTGTTATAAATAACAAAATAATTGAGCAAATTTTAGCCTCCAAAAATGTTATATCTTAATTCATTTTCAGACACTTGGTATTCAAAGTTCCTACAGTATATTCACTACTTTGCTACCTACAAAGGAAATTTTCCAGTATGGTTTAAACTAATTACAAGATAAATTATAAAAATTTTTATTGCACATTTTTTAATATCATTTTAAACATGGTCTGAGAAAGTTAATATCAAACAACAAAGCATAAGAAGGTGTCTCCCCAAACTTCTGCCTTAAAATCCAACCTGTAGTCAGAGAAAAGTAACTGAATGTATTTAAAATGTTTACATAAAGTCTCTTGGCACAAATAGCTGCAATGTGTAATTATCTCCTTGTTATGCTCTGCTCGCTGATTAGCATTGAAGGGGAGGGACTAGGATGGAAGAGCCTGGCAGGAAGGCAGCCAGCACATTAGCTGCCGCTTGTGTATACATAACTCTTAATAAATCAAATTGGCAAAGAATCAACTGGCACTTAGTTACTGTATGTGTTGTGCAGTAGTCTTATACAAAATGTAATTTTTTTGACATAATCAATAATTATTATTGGAAACATCACAATTAAACAGTTAGAAGCAAGTTATTAAACTCTGTTGATGGTGTTTTCTATGAGAGGTAATGAACTGTGCATACTGGAATTAATCTTACTGGTTTCTACTGAATTTGACTCCAAAGCCACTTCAAGCAAGATATCAACTGACAGCAAGGTTAGAAGCTTTTGTCATTCTGACAGACTCTAACTGTCATGTTGTGTCCTGAAGGCACAATATTTTTTCTCTACTGCTTTTGTGTAAATCTCAGTGACTACTCAAACATGCCACACAGTGCTTATTTATGTTAGTAAGCAATTAGTTTTCCACTGTCTTAAGAAACTTACTACATGAAAACAAATAGCAAAGAGCATATCCATTAAAACTAAGTTTTCATATCTTTGAACTTTTTCCTATTCTAATGAGAAACTCTGTTTAGTCCCAGTTGTTCAGATTTTCATCTTTTCAGCACTGAAATTTCTCTTTTGAAGCTTGACATTGATAACCAGAACTCATTGGTATTGCTCCTTTGTTATAGCCTTGTTTACTCTGTCTATCTCAATGCTGCACAAGTTATACTTGCAAATACTGTAAATCCATGCAGGAGCAAAGGCCATTACTGATTCTGATAATCCTCCTGAATAAGAGTATCTTGCTTGGAAGTGGGCAACAGAGACTAATGTTAACAATTCAAGGTCATTCTCTGGGCCAGCAGAAATTGGGATGCCAGGAACCTACATTTATTTTGCAGTGTGAAGAGGAATACATGCTCTAGTCAAAAGCAGCTCTGTGTATGCATAAGTATGTGTATATCATAGAATCAGAGAACAATTCAGGTTGAGAAGAGACCTCTGGAGGTTATCTAGTCTAATACCCTGCACAAAGCTGACTTCTATGTTAGTTGAGATTGATGAATTTTATTTTTAGGATTTTATTCCTGTGAAAGTTGAGTTTAGAAGATGTGAATGAAATGGATTGAACAAAAGGAACAATCAGAAGATAGATGGATAAAAAAAGAAAAAAGGAGATGGAGTCTGAGGGAGGTTTTCTTTCCAAAAACTGAAAAGAAAAATAAAAAGAAGAGAGTAAAATCAGCAAAGTAGAAATGAGAAAAATTTCTGTCCCATAATTCAGCATAAAGGCTTTTCTGGCAGCAGCATCCTCATCAGGCAATGGAGGAGAAGTGAGGGTAACTGAGAAGAGTGATGTGTAGCTGCTTGCAGTTTTTCCTTGACTGAGACATAGCAGATGAAATGTGAATTTCTATTGTTCCTGAAGATGCGATGAAACAGCACAGTATTCTTTTTATTTATAATAGTTCTACTGTCTTTCTGTGATGGGTTGTCCATGGCTGGCTGACAGATGCCCATCCAGCTGCTCTCTCACTACCCCTGCTCATCAGGTGTCCTGGTTTGAGCTGGGTTTCTTTTTAGTACCTAGAATAGTGCTGCATTTTGCTCTCAGCCTGGGATTTGTTATGAGAGAAACACTGAGAACATCCCAGTGTTTGCATTTGTGTCACTGGGAGTGAAGAACTTTGTGTTCTCTCTATCTGCAAGATCTAAGGGGATGAGGAATATTGAACTGAATCAGCTCCATGGGCATTTAGCTCTGCCGATGGGCTTATCCATCTCCTGTCCCCCATGGGCAGGAGATTCATGAGGGGCTCTTCCTCTCTTGCTCTCTCTGGCTCTTGCTTGGGCTCTCTCTTTTCTGGGATTGCAGTTTCAGTTCAGGATTGTCGCTCCTCCGGGATCGTGATCTGGGAATGGGCCAGGTTTGGTCGGTGGGTGGGTATCGCTTATTTGCATATTTTGTTACTGTTATTATTATCATTAGTATTTTAATATCAGTATTATTTTAAGTTTTCTTTTATTTCAATGATCAAATTGTTCTTATCTCACCCTATGAGTGTCCTCACCCTTGCCCGAAACCTCTCCCTTATCCCCTGGGGGTTGGGAGCAGTGGGTGAATGGCTGTGTTGGCTGCTGGCCAAGGGCCAGCCCAGTGAAACTATCACATCAGGACGGAGGAGAAGATCAGATGAAAAAGATCATGGTTTGAGGTAAAGACAGCGAGATCACTTACCAAGGACTGTTATGGGCAAAATGACTCAACTTGCAGGAAATTGATGTAATTTATTGAAAATTAAAAATGGATGGTGAGAAACAAAATCAAGAACACTTTCCCCCAGATCATCAGCTCCACTGCTGGGCTGGGCTGGGCTGTGCCGTGGGCTGGGCTGTACCCGGCGCTCGGTCCATTATGGAGCAGACTGGAACCGGCTGTGTCCAGCACAGCGCAGCCTCGGCCTCTCCTCACAGAGGCCCCTGCAGCCCGCGCTGCCAAAGCTCAGACATGTGCACCCACAGTGGTAAAGGCTTGTCAGTTAACTTATACCGTTGCTTTTAACGATAGATATTAATTGGGCTTCTCAAAACCACTTTTGAGTCCAAGGTATTTAAACTGTTTATTAAGATTTTCATTTGATGACAGTTCTAGTCCAGGATGTATCGAGTTGGCAGCTTCCCAGCAACAGGTGTCGATCAGAGAAGGTGCAGAGTGAGCTTGAAGTTGTACACGTGACAAATCAGTGATCTCGGGTGCTGCTTTTATTAGACTCAGCTTTTGGGGGCACAACTTAAAATTTACTTTTGACTTTAATGGAAGCAGTAGAGGAGAAGCAGGGACCGTGTTACCTCTTTGGAGTGTGAAGATGAGTCTGGAGTCTTGTCTGTGTTCTCTCAGGTAGTTCTTGAAAGATTAGAAAATTTATCAGAGTGGGAGGTGTTGCACATGCAACAGGACTTGTGCCTTCAGAAGGAAAGGGTGAGGGAGGGACTCTGAAAATGGTGGGATTTTTGCTTTTCAGCTACTCCCTCTCAGGATAAAAGAAAAAGTTATATTAGTGTATCTACTTTGCCCCCACCTGCCCCAAATTAATACACTAGTTATAGAAAGATATCACAACCCAAGGGCCAGTTAATTTTTTGGAAAGCTTGAGAAACTTCAAAGTTGGATGTAGTGTTTCTAAATGTTGTTAGAGACTATATGTAGAGTAAAAAAGCTTTCCAATATTAAGAAAGCATATTCATCATGAGTAGGCCAAATATATGTCCTAATCCGCTTTAAAGTCTTTCTCAGAGTAGTGTTTCTGAACTGGAAAGTGAAGTTGGGTGCTTCTCCCTGGAAGATTCAGTCTGTACACCCAATTAGGGCTTCCAGAGGCAATTACGGCTGTAGCTGTACTAACGGAGAAGCAGCAGAATTGTTTTAGCATAGCACTCCACTTGAATTAGTATCTTCCACTTATTTGCAAGGTTAATTAGTGCCTGTTGTGATGGGGATCCTACATGTTAGGTTGAAATTGCTGACTCATTCCACATTTTAAGCTGAACAAATACCTGATGGCAGCCATAGATTTTTGGATAATCTTAGTTTTTGCAATATATGAGCCCCTAGCCCAAAGGTAGGTAGATTTTTGTTCTTATTTTGTTTATCATTAGTCTCAAATGAAATGCCAGATTCTTTTCTATGGATATATAACCAACACTATGTTGGCAGAAAAATTGAAGGTTTTATTTATGTCCTGCTCCTCCTGTAACAATTTTAACAGCTTGCTACATAAAATAATTAAAAACTGAGCTTTGCTGTTTCTCTTTTGAAAGAGCTCCTGTCATTTTTAAACCTCTTCTAAACATCTGTCCTGCCGTTACTCTCTGTCAGAACATTTAGACAATTTGTGATGTATTTTTCCTACTATTGACAATGCAAGCAAAACCAAATGAGCACCTATTGGGTTGTATGCTGCTTCTGCAGTGACAATTATCTGAGAATAACATGATAATTACGTGACAAATACCCCTGTAGGTAGTGAAGGGGATATACCATGGTACGGTTGGATGCACCTCAGTATAATTCTGGTTCCTTCTAAAAAGATTTTCGTCTAAGCAAAAATAAACATGTTGCTACATGGTGACTTATTATTAAATTTCTAATTTATGGTAATTTTAGGGAGCATACACTGACTTTCTTTTGGTCTTAGTTTCTTGAAAGAATGCCAAGCATCCAGATTTCCCATCCAAGTGCTTTTACAAACTTCACCTCATGTTTTATAACATTTAAGTAAAACGGGGAAAGTAGCCTATGAGCTATAAATGAATGACTAAGGTTCAAGTCACAGAGAAGGTCTTAGCTATTCTGGGAGTATATTGTAGGTAAGAGGAAAAAAGAATAAAAGACAGGAGAAAAAAAAAAGTTAGAATGAACTTAGACCCCTAGTGAAAAATTACTTGATCAACAATATTAAAGCTATCTCCCTCACATACCATCCATTGGAGATTTATTTTCTTTGTATTGGTTGGACAGTGTATGAAGGTCAGCGGACCAATTAACTAACCTGTAGCTAATTTTGAAATATACAATATAAAATCTCCTGTATTAAGCAGGTATGCAGGGTCTCTGTATCAACAGGGATATTCAGGTTCACAGGCTTGGAAGTTGCTGTTCCTTCCAGATAATTTGTTTCATGCTGAAAAAGTGGAAAATTGCATTTTTAAACCCTCTTCATCTCATTTGTTGTGAAAGATGATGTACTTCACGTTTGCTAGTTATACATAACTTTTAAATTTGTGAATATTGCTTTTTCTGGAAGTTGTACAAGGTATCCTATGTAATATATCTTCTCCCTTATCCTCCATTTCTTGTTCCCTTGGGTGATTTGATTAGAATTTAATAGATGTACCTGTTTCATTCTAGAAAGACCAAACACACTAAATTGTATCATCTCTGGATCTTGCAGATTCCTATGAAATAACTGTTTTGTTTTTCTTGTTGGTTTTGTGTATGAAATCATAGAATAATAGAACGGTTTGGGTTGGAAGGGATCTTTAAAGCACATCTAGTCCAACCCTACTGCAGTAAGCAGGGACATCTTCAACTAGATCAGGTTGCTCAGAGCTCCATCCAACCTGACCTTGAATGTTTCCAGGCATGGAGCTTCTGCCACCTCTCTGGCAACCATTTCCAGTTTTTCACCATCTTCATTGTAAAAAAATGTTCTCCTTATATCTAGTCTCAATCTACCCTCTTTTAGTTTTAAACCACTACACTTTGTCCTGCCTTGATACTGTATTTGAAGATGAACAGATCTCTGGGAATGAGAGGAGGTTGTCTGGTCTTGGCTGAAATGCATTGCAGATTATGTACTTCTAATAGCTAAAGTTCCTGCAGTCAACTGATGCAAGATTAGATTTTCAAACTGGCTAATTTTCTTGACTCTTCTACTAACATCAAAAAGTTTGAAGAATGACTACCACTCACCCTAAATTAAAAAGTATGAGGATACTTGTAATCTTTTTTTGGATTCCTAAATGATGATAGCTGGTCTTGATGAGATTTAGGTTTTCTTTTCTCTGTGGTTTCACGTAGGAAACCTCTGCTTCCTTCTGTGAATCCCAAAAAGATGTTCTTTTTCTTCATTCCTGTTTTCTGAAGAAGCCAACAGCTCTGCAATTGATTTTAATCTGCAGCCAACCAGAAACAGAATTTTAGAAAAGCTATCCATTCTATTCTCAGAGGCATAAGTATTAGTTCTGTTCTTCCAATCAACTGGTTTACTACAGCACCAAGTAGCCTGACTAGTGATTAAGTGTCATGGAAAATTTGCCAGATCTTGAGAAGAAGTAAAGGAGCAATGCCTTCATTTGATGGAAAGAGAAAAAAAAGATTCAGTTAGGTAAAGATGGGGACAATGAGCGCAGGGGAGAACAGCACTGAAACAAAGGTTTGTTGTGAGCTGTGAAATAAAATTTTGGTAATATTCTAAATATAGAATGAAGGACTTTTTTTTCTTTTAAAATTCTGTGGTATTGTTATCCAGCAGCTCTTTCCTACAATATAAAAAATCATTTGGCTGGGTTAATTCTAAGGCTCATCGGGCTAGACAATATTTGTTTAAACACCTAGAGCTACAACATTCTTGAGTCACCCTTAGAACTTACACCAGTTCACATCTACCTACATACATATATGAACATGCACACATACATGCAGATGTTTAAATGTGTTTTATCTCAATTTCTATATGTCAGTGCATATACCTGGTGTATATATACATGATGTATGTGTTCTGCAGATGTTTAAATGTGTTTTATCTCAATTTGTATATGTCAGTGCATATACATGATGTATGTGTTTCATGTCTGACAGTCGTGTTAGCTTAAAATAAAATACAAGTCTGCATTTACTGTTTACTTCAATAGATTGTCTTTCAGGAGACTGTTCTTTTAACTGAAAAAGCAGGTGACATGGTATTGTCTCCAGCTGTACTAAACTGTCACTCAGCTTGGGGAGGGTAGGGGTTGTTACTGGGTTTGATTTTTTTTCCAGAAGTAGTACATTCGTCTTCCTTCTTGTGGAATTTATACAATTATTTATTTCAGGAATATTTATACTTCACAGGATTTCATAGTACTCGAACATGCATTTTGGACAGTAAATGCTTTCATTTCTACTGGACAATCAAAAAAGTAAATGTACGTGGCCAGCTGTTGCACTACAAAAATCACGCAGGACAGATGTTTGTTAAAATGACTAGGATTAGAGTAGATATAGTGCAACCTTCTTATATTCTCAATAGAATTAGGTTGCAGAAAAAGAACTTACGCTGATTAAATATTTTTAAAGTAGATACTTGCACATTAGAAGCAATAGCAACGGTCAGCAAAATTGTCTGATAATCTTTAGTGCCTTAGCAAGGATTAATGCTGCTCCAGTCAAAAAGAAAAAAGAAAAAAAAGGGGTTATAATAATAGTGACATGTGCTTACGTGACCCTGGTGCAGATTTTCTGGAAGTTGCACCGTGTTTGTTTTTGTGCCTTCTGCTCTGTGTGGAAAGTATAGCTCTGTGTTTATTCCCCAAATATTACCTTATTTAAAAAAAATGATTGTCAGTAACATAACTGCAACGAAAGAGCCCACTAAATTACTGTCTGAAAAATGTCATCATCAATGTTTTGTTCACTTACAAGTCTGATTTTTGTTGCAAATGTGCTACAGTAATTTTCTTTCATTTCAACTATTATAACAGAGTAAGTCGTCTCGGTTATAAGCTTAGTCCATTGGCTACGATTTTGTAGTAACAAACTCTTTTCCATCATAACAGCAATTCAGCTACTTGTATAACCATATAGCCAGCATTTACCCCAAGTGACCTTGATCATCATAGTAGCTAAAAAAAAATAAATAAATAAAATCTGTGCTGCAAAATGTTTGCCTTAGATTTTTCTTTTTTTTCTTTTTTTTTTTTTCCATGGGATGAGAATTTATGTTGGAAGGGACTAGCACATGTTCGAATGATATGCAAGAGAATGTCTTTGAAGAATCAAAAACATACTGAAATTTAATTTCTACAATCTCAATTTTATGTAAAAACCCTTTAACGTTGTTGTAGTAGTCTTCTCTAGAGTTTGAGTAGGAATCTATAAAACTTAAAAAAGCCACGCAGTTTAACAGAAAATTCTATATCTGTTGTAAAATTCTTTAGACTGCTTTAAAATTTGTAGATGTAAGTTATAGTAATCAAATTAAATTTTATAGACATTTTCAATAAGAATAGATTTCAGATTAAAATGAAATAAAAGGCACTGCTCTTACATTTTACCACAGTGTGTTGTGGGGGTTTTGTTGTTGTTGGCTTTAAAATAAATATAGGAGTACAGGGAGGGTGGGTCCTGGTACAGAAATTAATATGACCAAACCTAATTTTTCAAAGGATATAATGCTAAGATAAATTTTGCTAAGACCATCCATCAATCTGATTTTTTTTTTCCTCCCAGGTTCAAGGGAAGCTCTTATTTGTGAGACAAATCTAAACCTGCAAACGCCCTTTCTGGAGATCAGTGTGTGGAAGTTCTCTGCCAAGAAAGAACTGGTAAGTTATTGCGAATATCACTTTTGCCAAAGGTTTGTAGCATGTACAATTGACCATGACAACACTAATCAGTAGATGCTCGACACAAAATTTCAGTGTGAAGTTTGCTAATGAAAAGTATGAAGTGAAACATATATTTGGAAAGCCATTATAAATAATTTTACTTTTTGAACTGTGATCCCAGTCTGACAGAGGAAATTAAAGGTGTGCTATTTTGGTTATTTTATTCTGCTTAATAAAATTACAGCAAGAACTGAACATGTAGGACTTTACAATGAATTTGGAGTTTTACTCTGAAAATGTGAAGCATTATATGGGTATAGAAGGGTATAATTTTCTGGTTTAGACAAATGACTTGGGTAATGTGGCTACTTCAGCTCTTAAAATGGTGCCCTTAGAGTTGGATATTGATGTTGATAATACAATTTTTAAATCATTGATCGAGCCCTGTAGAGATTATGTGGGATGTTCTGTTTGCCACTACTATGTGCAAAAAAGCAAAGCCATTAATTTGGCCAAATTGCTTTATTTGTTTGTGTGTTTAACTGCAATGCCAAGTATGATGATACTGCATTTGGATGGAGTTGTCATGTAGGAAGTGGGCTATAGAAGGTAAGAGATATTTGAGCTAAATGGCAATAGGATTGTCACCAAAAGGAGTGTCCCAGTGTCACTAGGATATAAACTGGGGATAAGTGCAGAGGAAAAGCTTATATGGCTGTGCTTCTGCTCAGTTTAGAGTGCCATGTGAAGGGAGCACAGCAAGCAGCCTGGGCTTGGAAGCTTCTGCAGGCGCTAGCAGCTCTTGGGTTTGGGGATGTGTAACCCTGATCTTCCTCGTTGCTAGTCTGCAGCAAGGAGCAACTTTTGACGTCCAGGGCTTGTCGAGCCCTTGGAAAATTTTTCGAAAAGGAAAAAAGACACTTGTGAGAGTATTTTCCAAGTGACTTGAGCTCTGTTGGTAGGTGAAATTCTTCCTTTGCTTCAGTAACAGTTCCTTTAGTCTCTCCAGTAATACACAAGGAGAAACCAGCATGCTGTTAAAACTGCAATGCAGTACATTTTCCTTCAGATCACGAAGGCTTTCAGTAAGGGTTGCTATTATTATTACTCATTAAAGTGTTGTCCTACATGTCTCTACTTCTAATGGGATGGGGCTGTGGCTGATTACATTTGCTGCTGTTAATAAATTGTGCTTTCATTTTTTTCCTCTCTTACACTAACTCCTAGTGGTGAAAATCAGGACTCCACATGTTAATTAATAATAAACACAAGCATACTAATAACTATCAAGTGCATTTAGATACATCGCTTTTAATGATCCTTATGATCTTCAGAAAAGCCATTTTCACATCATTTCTGATGCTGTTCTTACAAAATACTATGACTATTAATGCATTAAATATGTTTTGTCAAGTCTTTTGTAACCTTTTCCTAAATACCAGTTTTGTTAAGTAGCCTACATTTTCAAATATCAAAAGTACTGATGATAAAATACCAAGTTAATCTTAAAGTGGAAAGTGATGAGATGTGCTCCTCATTTCAGTGTTTGTAAAAGTAGCAAATACTGTACACTCATACAGAGTAAAGAACCATATCAGTGTAGATCCCATCCTCTCTGAACACAGACTAGTTTACATTAACTATAGCTTAATGTGTGAGTAATAGAAGCTTAAATTGTGAGTAACAGAAGCTTAATGTGTGAGTAACAGAAGCTTGCAGTATTTCCTGGTCTACCTGTGGAAGTAATTGGATTTCTGAAATATGCAGTGTGTTGGGGAGAAAATGCCTGCAAGTAGAACTTGGCTTCCCTCCTACAGAATGGTTTTATGCACATGGGATGCATGAGGCTCGGGAAATTAATAGTCAGGTCACAAAGCTGTTCCAGCCTTCAGGCTCTAGTAATCAATGGCAGCTCCTGTGCAGGGTGCTGAGGACATGGTCACTGAAAGCATTCAGTCAATAGTATTTCCACTCTCTTGCTTTTGCTGCAACCTTTTCTCTTACTGGTACAGAGACTGTAGTTCCATCCAGTGCTCTCTGCTGCCCTGCAATCTTCTCAGATGAGGCAGTGGAGCCAAGGACATCATACAAGGAAATGTACCCACTTTTTTGTTCAGCATGGAGAGGGAGATGACATTACCTGGTCGTAGATAAAAATGGACTCCCTCACATGACTGCCACAATTCATCCTCAGTTGGATGGTTTCTTGGTGTTTGTCATAAGGAAACAATTGTCTTTTCATGCATGCCATTTCAAGCTAATTTGTTATTTATCAATGGATAGTTACACTAATATATGCTATTATAATAGTACCTAATTTATATACACTTTATATTATGCAATATAATACTTGAATGAAGTTAATTCTCTTTGATTAAGCTAATACAAAGTGGAAAGACTTGAACCACAATCATGTTGTTAAACATCTGTCTGGACTACAAAAAGTAACAAATCATAAGAATTGAGAGCTGTGTTACATAGCCTGTCAAGTGTTTGCCTACTATATCTTGTGTCACCATCATGATTTTATTCTGTATAGTGGTCTTCATTATTCTGCTGAAGGACAAAGAGCATGTGAGGAACACTAGTTAGCCAAAGATACTGCTTGTACACAGACTGTTGCTTTAGGATCTCCCAGTCTGGACCATGAACATTAGAAAATAGCACTCTACTAACCTTTGAGAAATCTCAGTCTGTGTCACGGTGAAATGTACTGTGAGGGTTTTAAGAATCAATAACAGTGAATCACATTAAAAGCCGTTTTGTTTCTCGAGAAATTAGGAGTCAGTTTTAACCATAGACAATATTTAATGATAAAATAGTACTACTTTACAAAACACACTTACTGAGTGAAGGTGCCATTGTCTTCTCCCCCATTTTCTCATGGAAGTCCATGTCTTTTCCTGTATAGCAGAAAATTGCGTGTTCTGTTTAATCTTAACAAAAGGCAGAATCAACCAAAGAAGCTAACGGATCTGTTTACAACCAGAGTTTACTGTCTTTAGAAGTTGGTTTGAATTCCATTAAAAGTGTTTTCTGAATAACACAATAGTTGACTTAAAAGATTAAGGATAGGAGACTTGTATTTACTGTAATCCCTGGATTTTATCATTAAAGCCAAAGAAATTTTGTTTTAAAATAAAAGTGAGTGCATATGAAGTCACATATTCTCACTCACGGCAGCTGCCTTAAGGAACCACCTCGGCTTTACCCTTTCCTGCGCTGGGGGCTATACAAGAGCACGGCTGTCATGGCTAAAGCTGCTAATCCCAGGGCTCTTGTACTGAATCTGATAACTCCTTGTTTCCTAGCACATTACTAGGCAGTAAAATATATATATTATGTCCTTTGCACCTGCAGATCATTGCTAGAATGACCCAATCACTTGGTGAAGGGGAGGTATAAGGGTGGATGATGCGGTCTGGAAAAAAACTAGTATGGATTTCTAATAACAAGAAGTTGAAATATCCATGTTGGATAAAGTAACTTTTAAAAAGTGTGTCTACTGATATACTAGAGGGCATGTGAGAGAGATCTTAATTAAGTGTAAATTGATTATTAGAAGACTTTTCAAGGGTTAATAATTATGCATGGAAAAAATCAATGTACAGCATAATTAATGAGAAAGTGCTTAACAGATGCTTTAAACTATACAGTGCAAACAAAACAAATTGTCATTTTAATTTCAGCAGTAAAGTATGCAAAATGAACTGAATGTGTTAGGACATCCAAGCTATTGAATATATTCTCCTTTGCTAGCAGAGAATTACCCCCCACCCCCCAAAAAAAGGTAATGTGACTTTTTAAAAGGAATTTAAGGGGTTTTTTTCATTCTACTCCATGACACAAAACAAATAGAAAGGCTTGAGTCATTCATATACTGGGTCTGTTGTTTAACTCTTAAGTCTTGTGGGTTGTTTAAAGTGTTGCTAACTACATGTATTTGGTTATATGAAAAACATAAAGAATTAGAGCCCAATTTTCTGATTTGGCCTTTCTTTTTTCCCCTCCTTCCATTGAAAGATGCTAAATGAATAAAAATACAAGATTTTTATTTCCAGTTGGTTTACAGGAATGCTTATATATAACTTTTTTTTTTAATACAGCATAATAATGTGGATTTTTAAAAGTAAAAAAAACCCCAAAAAATTAGGATTATCAAAAAGACATTAAGGAAAATCAGTGATGCTTTCAGTCACTGGGGGAATTCACAGCCCCTTGTTCCAGGGAGCTACAAACTCCTGGGCATCCTCAGCCTTTGCCAGTGTACCTTTGCTGTGCCTCTACTGCGTATTTGTAGTCTGGGATAAAATCTAGGTGCTTTGAATTAGAACAGGCTTTCCTTGGAAAACCTGCTTTTAATAATAGTGGGCATTTGAAGAATCAAGATGTTGTGAGGGCAATTTTGCCTTTTCATTGAGACAGCATTTTTCAATAAAACAATTTGTCAAAATAGTGCTGACCAGCTTGTTTCAAGCTCTATATTCTGTCTGATTGAGACCAAGCATTTGGAAACATCCCAAGGTTTTTAATCTCTGCTTTATTGTCTACTACTTGTGTCTTAGTTTATTTTAAGATAAGTTTCAATACGTTTTAAGGCCCTCCTTAGTAGGAGGGAGTATGTGAACTGGAGAAGAATACTGAAAAGTTGAAAAGGCCCAGCCCTTGATTTATATGATTTGGGGAAATTTACTGCAAAACTTTTCTTGTGTCTCACAAACCTTACTGACAGAAAAAACCAGCTGCTAATAGTTAACAAAAAAAAAAAAAAATCTTTTACAAATATTGATCTTAAAATTAAATGAAGTCCTAATTTGGCATCTTCTGTGCAGAGATGAATCAGGTTATATGTTGCTTTTGGTGAGAATCCGGTAATGAGGTTTTTTTTCCATGTGGCAAATTTGTCAGCTGCTCTAATCCAGGGAAATATCATATCGGTATTTTTTTCCCTTTCCTTTCTGTAACATGTGGCAGTTTTCACAGCTGACAGCAGATGACCCAGTTCTTGGGTCTCAGACTGGCTTACTTTGTACATGCCCTTCTACGTGTTGCTAATCTTTCCTTTGATTCCAGGAGTCAGTGACAAAGTGCAGCCCAAGAGAAAGAAAACAAAGCACAGATCCCATGTTCTTTGCAGCAGCTTATCTCCATTTTGCTACACTTACAGGAAGTCTTTTGTAGAAAGTATCTTAATATGAATGGTCATTTTCCATGTTTAGGGCTGCAAACACAAATACACATCCACCAAGTTTTGCTTTTTTGGGGTTTTTGGGCAGGGGGAGTAGGATATTTGGCCCTTTGGGGCCATTTTTCTGCTGTTGCTTAAACCCACATTTTTCTTGGTTCATGAGGGATTTCGCACACGTGAACATATAATAATACTCTTTCAGTGGAGAAAATTGTTATTTTGTCAGAAGTCCTGCCCAGTCTAAACTAAATATACTCAAAACTCTAAGGATTCATTTTCACACTTCGGTAATTGTTACTGTAGATTTTTTTTACTCTCTACTTTACAAAGATTTATTAGTAAGGTGAGATAAAACATTGTGTAAAGCTTATAAAGCTGATCAAAAATTATGTTGTGAAAATATTTATGAATATTCAAAAAAGCAAAAGTCATTCTCTGAAAATTATTTGCATTCAGGTTTTTTTAGAGAATACAATTTTCTAAAGGTTGTATTTTCCATTTGAGGTACAGTAGACTAAGTTTGGTTTGATAGCGTTTCAGCAATGGTTGCTTGTTTTGGTCTTTGAGGTGTAATGGAGAGTTTGTATTGTGTGATCATATTGAGT
>NW_010297754.1:22688-32948 GCF_000700745.2 Antrostomus carolinensis | reverse complement strand
CTGTGATGCTGTGATCCATTTCACTCAGACCTCACAGACAACAGCAGGAGCTGTGTGTGCAAACAACAAGCAGATACGAGCTCCACCAGGAATGACCACCAGCTATAACTGCCCGAGCAGAAATATCATCAGCCAAAGTGCAAGTGCCCGGAGGAAGTGCCGGGTCTGCCAGAGCCCAGCAGTGCAACCCCAAACCCCACGGCTGGGACATCTTCTTTCAGCTTCTCTGTGATGCTGTTTCTTTTGCTGAGAACACAAAAGAAAATGCTTTCATTGCCAGACAGGATTCCTGCGAGTTAATTCTTCCTGCCTCAGGTGGGAAGAAATCTCATTTTCAATGAAGCTTATTTATGTTAATTCCGGTGTTTGGATTTTTTTTTAAATAACAATTCCTTGTGTCGCCATCGGCTCACGTTGGCAAACTGATGTGCCTGGAGTCAGGTACCTCAGCTCTATGTTTGTCGTATACTGACTTATCCTTTCAAAGCAAAATAAACAGTTACCAAAGTCCTTCTTTGTGGCGCTGGGAATGTGTGAAATGGTGTTTGTGCAGTTACAATCACCCCGACAAATTTTACAAGTGAATTTTTCTAAGTACCATTTATAATCTCAAATGTTTTACATGGAAAATGAAGAGCTGCTGAATATTGATAAAGAAACTATGAAAGCAAAGCAAGGAAGGTGTGACAGCAGAGTCCTGCGTGCGCTGGGCTTGGCCACCTCCTCCAGTGAAGGAGTCACCTCCAGCTCTGCTGTACCTGGACTGGGCAGTGTGGGGTGAATGTGCCAGCCGTGCCCTGAGCAGCAATGGCTCAGAAAGCAAAAGCTCATGCTTTATTTGCAGTAAAAAAAATTATATTTCTTTACATTTTACAACCATTCTGATTTTTTTTCTTTTTCTCCCCAAAACTTGAATTTTTTAAACTTTATTTTCTTGGTTTTTTTATTATCTGTTTTTATTTTCACTCCTATGGCTGAAAGCAGGGAAAGGTCAGGCTGTTAAATTCATCTGCCTCTGTTCTTCAGGAAAGAGAGCTTCCCAGGACAGCACAGCACACGGAGAAAAGGAAATACCAAATAGTACGGAATCGGTGCATTTGCCATGTTTCTGTGGCCATTTAACAGGATAATTTGACAAATCTAATTTGATTCTGAGGAATTATCTTTTCTAGCACACGCACAACTTGGTTTTGCTAAAGCTCTTGTGCAGTCTGCGGGAATGCTGTCCTCACTTGGCAGCTGGGACAGATTCATCCTACACGGAGCCCCCGTCCCTGCCTGGAAATGGATTCATGTTGTGACATTTTCTCTTCTTGCTACAATCTTTGTCACTGCGATGAGGTGGCTGGGTTGGTTTTGTCTCGTTTTCACATGGCCACGCCATACTCTGTTGACCTTTTTAATATTCAGTGTTTTGAATGGTTGACCATCACACTCCTCCTCTTTCCTATTAGAAGGGGAACCTGACCTGTTGCAAGGGGCTGGGCTCACCGGACAATTGAAATGAAAAAAAAGCTGAAAAGGTCAGACTAGTGCAGCTCGCCATGTATGGCACAAAATATATTGGATATTGAAATGCTTTTGCCTCCTCTCCGTGACAAAGGCTGCTCCGGCAGCAAAAATAAAAATAGGTACAACATCAATCTAGTGTTACGCTAACAGCAGCGCTAGAAAAATTGTGGGACTGCATAATTCATCCTGGTGTTATTATAGTTTTTAGCTTCTGCTCCTCTTTGGATGGATTATTACAGAAATGTAGCAGAAAGCTTCATTTACATTTGACTCGGGAATCTATTGACGGCGCTGCTCGGGCTCCTGGCGCATTTCAGAGACTCCTCGGTTGTACGCCCTCTCTAGATAAAAAGGTACAACTCGTTCAAATAAGAAACACATTTTTTTTCTGCTTCTTCAGCAACTTTAGAAACATTTTCAACCCAGCGTCTGCATCACCGTTGCCATCACCAATGCGCAGGTGTGCAGGCAGCACATCCCAGCCTGGGCAGGGATGGCTCGTTACTTCAGCGCTTCCTCAGAGGGGAGGATCTGTGCTCCATGGACATTCCCAGTGTGGCCAAGCTTGCTTTAAGGGTTTCTGGAAAAACAAACTCTAAAGATGTTATTTGGGATTTAATTTTGAAGATATGCTTAGCAACCTTTCCCCCCATGATCAAACATCAACGTGGTGGTTTCACTCCTTTGGCTGCAGCCAAACACAGCTGCTCTATCACTCCACCCAGGGAACAGGGGAGAGAATTGGAAGGGTAAAAGTGAGAAAACTCGTGGGTTGAATTTTTCAATTTACTAATTGAAATAAAATGATAATGATGATAACAGTAATAACAGACTATGCAAATGAGTGATGCCCAGGGCAGTTGCTCACCCCCCACCCACCCATGCCCAGCCTGTCCCAGCCAGCGATCCCGGAGCACAGACAGTCCCCAAACCCAAACCGCAATCCCGGGAGAGCCAGAGCCCGAGCCATCCCCGAGAGAATCCCCAGCTTCCCGCTCAGCCCTGGGCAATGTCCTGCCCATGGGGGACAGGAGATGGAATATCTCATTGGCAGAGCCAGATGCCAATTGGGGGTTTGATAATTACTGCGCTTCCCCCTCCCAGTCCTTTGCACTTGCAGACTGGCAAAACACAGTGACCTTGGATTTCCAGAGGCAACTAATATCATCAGCACCTTATCAACATTCTTCTCATAACAAATCCCCACTGAAACCAAATCTCAGCTATTCCAGCTCCTGAGGAGAAAATTAACTCTATCCTAGTAAATCCTGGACAGTGTCTCCATTTTTATCTGAGATTTGTTCTCATTTTTTTCATTTATCATTATTTAATGACACACCAGCCCCATTACTGTTACCACCAGAAACTTGCTGTGGCTTACAGACCATGCTACAGAATACCTGCCAGCACACTCACAATAGTCTTTTTGTTCATCAATTACTTTTAAATCACTAAGAGCAGAATTTATTGAACCAGATCACATCCTTTTTCCAGATCTGTTTGAAAAAGAGCAACAAGGTTTGCTTTTTTCTTTAACTTCCCCAAGGCAGCAGTGACACAGCTAATGATGGTCCAAGTGGTTTGCTGTGCTCCACAGAACCCATCCTGCCAAAGTCAGGGTTAAAGCCCTGGTGTGGTGGGTGGTTTAGAAATCAGAATGCAAAGAGTAAATATTATTGCCGTTTAAACCTGTCAGTTTATCAGCACTGTTACCTGTCAGTCATAACAAACAACAGCCAGGTCAGGTTCCCCTTGATCTGTGTTTTCCTCTCTGCAGAGCTGCCTGACACCTTGGTTTCCTCACTACCCACGGAGGTTTGGTGCTGAAGGTACCATTGGCTGTAAGGCATCAGCTTTCCCAGCCTCTTAAACAGGAGGAGCAGACTTGGGCCCGTCTGCACAAGGGGAAGGAATTGTTCTGATAGGAGTTTCTCTTGGCATTATCTGTTTTCCTGTCAGATTAACCCTTCGAGACAAGGCAGCAGCGTCTCGAACAGTGTGCCCCCCAGGCAAAGGCAGAGATCCCGGCAGCCCCCAGCCCGAGGGGTGTTGGCTGTGTCACCCCCCTGTCACCCTGAGTCCCTGTCCCACCACCACTCACCCTCACAAGCTCTGTGGCTCCCGGGCCAGGCGTTTGCTGCCGTCGGCTTCAGCCCATTCCACGCTCCCCCTCACCCATACGGGGCTTGCTGTGTTCAGGCCATAGTACATGTGTCTTTGCAGGTATAGTTAATTTTTACAGGCCTAAAAAATAACTCACAGTTCTCATTTCAACAGCTGCTGATGACCAGAACGAAGATCCCTTCACCGCCAGCCAACGCTGGTGCCAGCACAGTGACCGTGGTGTGTGTCATCTCCCGCTTACACCCTGGTAAAGATTTATCTTATTTCCATTTGTATTTCCCTAATGAAACAAACCTCAGTCTCACCCAGATTTCCCAGTGGAAATGGATTTCAATACAATCTTTAAGGCTCAGAGTGCAGCGCTGTGTCAGCTCGGCCGGGGCTGGTCCCCGTGGGGCTGTGCTGGGCAATGCTGGGTGCCCACAGAGAGCCATGTCCCATGCCAGAGCGGGGTCAGCACCCACAGCATGGGTGGGACAGCATCCAAACCATGGTCAGACCAGCAGCTGCTGCAGGAGGGGACACGTGAAATGCAGCCACAGCACCTCCTGTAATTGCTCCTCTGCTTTGGGGTGTGTGTGGCACCAGGTAACAAGGTTTTGGGGTTTGTAACGGGTTCTGAAAGAGTTGTCCCTGGTTTTCAAAGGTCTCATTGCTCTCACACCGGAGGCATGTCTCTGACTGCTCTGGATTACAATATGTAATGTTAAAGGGAATATGAAACTCTGGAAAGCTCCTATGAAATAGAGAGTTCCTGCAGAAGTTCCTATGTGACAGTCATCAGAGCAAACACAGAGATGGGCACAGGTCCATTTCTGCCTGGACTTGAGAGGAAATACCCAACGAGAATGAACTCCAGCCTTAGGAAATATTTTATTCTTAAGCTAAAATTCTCACTTTTCCCAAATTATATTTGTTTCTGACCATCAGTAAGAATCTTCAATCAACTTCTCCACACCTGGAGAAGGACCAGGGGGAACTTTCAGGTCTCGGATGGGTTATGTGGATGGCACTGGAGGTGACACAACCAGAGCTGATCACCCACTGCCTTTGTGAACTACCAACACAATTTCCAAACGTAGGGGGAACGAGGCACCCGAGTTTGTGGCTGGAGGAGACCCGGGCACGGATTAAGCCCTATTTGAATCACTTTGCGATTTTTCTGCTGTGGCCCAACTGGCTGTAAATCCGTGCACATTTATTATCTCTTTTCTGACACAGAACTGGCCTGAGCTAAAGAACAACGGGTTTAAAAAAGCCACTGGAGCATGTTAATCAGTTCAAACGCTTTTGTGCTGCAAGGAGCCATGTGCCCTGCACACACCTGAGTGATTCAGTACACCAAGACACATTTTTTAACCTCCATTTTAATTTTATTATTTAAGTCCCTTTAGCTTTTCCATTTAGTCCCCGTTTACCATGTCTCCTTGTTACAAAAAATGATTTTGCTCTTATCCTTTCAAATGAATAAATGTGGGATCTCTTTCTTCACTGAAGGTGATCTCAGAAGTTGATTTGATCTCAGTCTCCCAGGGTCTCAGTTGCAAAGGTGCTTTGCCAGCTGGCACAGGGACCATAGGGTCTCCTGTTATCATCAAATCATAGAGGGTTGTGAGCTGGAAGGGACCCACAAGGATCATCCAGTCCAACTGCTGTCCCTGCACAGGACAATCCCAACATTCACACCATGTCCCTGAGGGCACATGTTGGCCAAATGCTGCTGGAATCTTGTCAGCCTTGGTGCCATGAGCACCTCCCTGGGGAGCCTGTTCCAGTGCTCCACCACCCTCTGGGTGCCTGAAGAACCTTTTCCTCATGCCCAACCTAAGCCTGTCATGGGCAGCAAACACTGATTTTTGCAACACAACGTCAGTTAACGTGACGATTCCTGACGCTACCTGCATCCTCGCTCTCCATGTGTCCGTACCAACCTGCACCAGAGCCACATCCTGCCAAATGGAAAGGTCACTGTGTCATTCCCCGGTCACAGAGACGCGCTGCCTCATCCCCAGCCCCATCCTGTGCTGCCCGGGGAGGGGTCCTGGGCTCCCTGTCCCTGGAACGCAGGAGCTGGCACACGGGGGGCTTGGCAGCGGTGATGTCTTCAGGCACAGCATCTCGGAAGGGTTAATTCACTCTCCATAATCATCCTTCACATCACACACACCCGATTAGCATAAGGAAATGTAGAAGAAATGAAAAATGTGGAGAAGAATTTCCTAAGAAACAGATTTTTCTGTTCCCTTAGGAATTAAAGAACAACAAACCCCCCACGCCAAGGGTTCTGCAGTCACCCCTACCCCGGGCTTATTGCTCAGCCCTGGCCCTCACCAGTCGCCGACTCATTTCATCCTTTCCTTTGGCACAGGTAAATTTCTTACTAGGATGTAAGCTCGAGTCCCAGTAACAGCTAGAGCAGAATAACCATTTTTTGTTGTTGTTCTTTGACACCCTTTCTAACTATATTTTAAAATCTTCTTTGGATTCATTATATCCTGTAATCCTGCCAATCTGCACCGTGTACTGTGCTGCCTTCCCTGTGGAAGCGGCGATCCCTTACACATCCAGCACCCTGTCAGATTCCCAGACCCAGAGACATTCGGATCATCTCTCTGAGATGGTTTCCCAGGCGCTCGGTAGCCCATTTTATTTTTCTTGTACTCAACAGAGAGCGATCAGGAAGAAACATCAATAAAACGTCGTTGCACAAAAGCATCTCCAAGCGGGTGTAATTATTTACTATCTGGGCTCCATTGTGCTCACGCCCTCCCCGTTATGGGAAATTACCTCGGCTTTGACTCGGAGAAATGAAGTGCAGTAAATCAGATCCCCGAGAACGACACCGGCTGCGCTTCGCGGGGCGCAGGCCAGTTAATAAAGATCACTCCGTTCTAATTGCAGACGCCTTCACGCGGCTTCATAACCCATTCCTCCAGATACGCTGCCCGGGAGATGTTAAAATCAGAATTTCCTTTTATTGAGCTACTGCTGCAATTCAGCCATAGCAATTAACGACTTGCAAAACCGCAATATTAATTTAGTGTTGATGGCTACCACCAACCCTGACTGTTTAAGGTTAAAATTAAATTAAACACCTTAATAGATGGGAAAGAAAAACTTAAAATGCTATTGACAACCTGCAAGTCCCTTAATGCCAAACACAAATTATGGGCACGACCTCTTTCTCTTTTTATTAATTCAGTCCTGAGCTTATAACACGATTCTGGGGATGGCTTCAGGAGGCACCCGAACACAAACACGGCCTGGGCTGTCCGGAGGCACCTGAACACAAACATGGCCTGGGCTGTCCTGAGGCAGGAGCCACGGAAGCTGCCACTGGCTGCACCGTCCTCCAGGCTCAGTGTGGCTCCTGCCAGCCTCACGTTGATGTTTTAATAGCACCGAGGTCACATTCCACATGTTTTATTAATGTACCTGCTAAACCACCCCAGTGTGACAAGCAATCGCAAACTGGATGAAATATTTACCATTGCTTCAGAGATTGGAGATGGGGGGAAAAAAAAAAAAACCCCACTTTATTCCACCCTTGGATTCCATGGGATGCGAGGAACAGGGCAAAACCTCAAAATCACAACATATTTCTGGGTGCTCCTTCCAGCAAAGGGTGAATGAGCACCCTGTCCGCAGGGCTGGCCAAGCCTCTGGGGTCTCAGAAACAGCTTTCAAGCAGATGGGATTATTTCCACCCCACCAGCCCCCTCCCAATAACTTCCTAGGACAAGGGTTTTGTAAAAGCAAGGAGTTAGATGAATTTCTAATTGCTTCAAATGTCTTTAAAAAAAATGGTAATACATCCTTTTGCTTGTAGTCTTGGCTTTTGGATTGCTTTCTGCCTTTTAAGACGGCAGAGGAATCTTGACATTTTAAGCAGAATATTCATAAATAAGAGTTAAGATGATGAATCACAGCATCACAAAAGTTGAATTTTATACTTGTTAAACACCTGTACAGTGACAGCAGTTACCTATAAACATCAAAAGAGCAGTTAGCCTTTTCGAAGCCGTGTATGAACATTAGCTAGCATATCCTGAACATTTCATTTGCTCTTGACTCTTATCTATGCAGGATTAGGATGACCAGAAACACCTGGAAACTAGAAAGTCCCATTATTCTGTGTGACAGCACCTGGGACAGTGCACAGGTCATCACCACACCCTTCATGTCCCAGAGAGAAAATACTTGAGTTTCATGAAGAAAACAGGAGCTCAGAGGTGACCAAAGGCAAAGAGACAAAGAGCAGGGAGAGAAGAGGAGAAGAGAGAAGAAAAGAGAAGGAGTAGAAGATCAAATAGAATTTTTCTGTAGAATGAGCACGGGCATAAAAAACCTGCCCCTAGATAATTAGCTGGGATATGTCAGGAGAGAAACGCTGAGAACATCCCCATGTTGCATTTGTGTCCCTGGCACTGAAGGACTTTGTGTTTGTCCGTCTGCAAGCGCAAGATCTCAGGGGTGAGGAATATTGAACCGGATCAGCTCCATGGGCATTGGGCTCTGCCAAGGGGCTGTCCCATCTCCTGTCCCCCATGGGCAGGAGATCCATGAGGGGCTCTTCCTCTCTTGCTCTCTCTGGCTTTGGCTCGGGCTCTGGCTCTCCCGGGATTGCGGTTTCGGGTCGGGATTGTGGCTCCTGCGGGATCGTGATCTGGGAATGGGCCGGGCTTGGTGGGCGGGTGGTGAGCAATGGCACTGGGTGTCACTCATTTGTGTATTATTCCCATTATTATTACAATATCATTATTATTTTAAAGTTTTTTTTATTTCCAAGATTAAATGGTTCTTCTCTCCCCCTACGAGTCTCCTTACCCTTGCCCCCCAATTCTCTCCCCTGTCCTCTGGGTGGGAGTGAGCAAGCAAGCAGCTGTGTTTGGCTGGAGCCAACTGAAACCATCACAGCACCCTTTATGAATCCAGTCTTTTCCCAATCCTCACCGGGACCATCATTCATTCCGTGCCTGTCCCAATGTCCCAGATATGCCCACCACACTGTGATGGGAAGAGGGACCACAATGGGACAGGGATGGACCATAAACTCTCCAGGACAGGGTCAGAGCACAAACTGAGACAGAGCAGCTGAGCACAACCAACAGGCAACAAACCAGATCACCATCAGCATCACGAGCAGCAGCCAGGCAAGAACCGTCACCCAAACATGTCAAACTGAAACCCAGCCACCTCAATATTGCCTCGGGGACACTTGGTTCTGGAGTCTCTGAGCTCCTTCTCCTTTGATCTCCTTTGATCTCCCGAGGTCCCTTCCAACCCCTACGATTCTTTAAATATGTTACCATTTATAAAACCCAAAGTTTACATCTAGAAAAAACACATTAATCTATAGAGAGCAGAGAGTATCACTGGAACTGTCTGTTCTCTGGCATTCTCTAACGACAGAGTCACATCCAAGTATTCAAAATGAAGGGCTGGACATGGAATCACAGGACAGTCTGAAAGAATCCCTGCTCTTCCCAGAGATTTCTCTCTTTTCCCCAGCCACGTACCATCCTGGCGCTTTGGGAAGCTGGTGTTTCCAGCGAGCACCCAGCCCCCTTCCCCTCATCATCTCTGAGTAGAGAACTGGAAATGTAGATAATTATAGGAAAAGGTTTTCAAACACACACATTTCCTAACTGACACATGCTCGGCTCTTGATGTGTTCTCTGCCTGTTCTCATTAAATTTTATACACAGCAAACCTGAACAAAAAGCTTGTGCAGTGTTAGGGAACAATGATTCCTTTTTGCAAGTAAAGAGGAGATTTATGGAGAAAATCACTTGAATCTGACAGTCACTGACATCAGTTCTTAGTTCATGAAAAGTGAGTGGGACCTGATGGATCCTCTTCTTTTCATCAGAAAGCTGCTGTTTTTCTCATCTTGGCTTAGAGTGGGAAGTGAATAATGAGCAGGTTGATGATTAAAAAAAAGTCTTACCTTTTACTTTAGCCAAAATTCTTTGCACTTATGACATGAATCATTAAAAAAATTCCGATTCCATGCCCCAAAGCATTTCATTAAAGAATATTTTTTCAAGCACCTTTTCTGGAAGAAAAAAAAAAATAAAAGAATCTATTAGGTGAGAGCAGCAACCGCAGCAGGGGAACACAAAAGAGACTGATTGTGAAAAGGTGAGCTCCTCCTGCACCCGAGCGAGGTGCAGCATCACCCCTGCGTGCCCCCGGCCGGGCATCTCCAGGGGCAGGAACAGCGGCTCAAAGAGCTGCTCCCTCACCTCTCACACCTGCCCGAGGTGTGATCGTCCCTCCTTCCATCAACCAGCTCCTCTCCCTCTCAGCTCACTCCAAAGGGCATTGCAGGACAGGGCTGCGAGTCAGGAGACTGCCTCTAACAAATCTTCTCCTTCCAAAGAGAGCACCTGGAGATTGCACTTCCAAACGGCACCTCGGCGAGCAGGGCTGCTCTGTTTTCCAGGTGTGTGGGAGTTTTAGTTCATCTTCTTCTGAAGCACCAGTTAGAACCCAGGCAGGAACAGGCAACCACTTTGCTCAGTGTGGTGGTTTCACTGGGCTGCAGTCAAACCCAGCCGCTCGTTCACTCTGCATCACCCTGGGGGACAGGGGGGCGAATTGGAAGGGTAAAAGTAAGAA
>NW_010297754.1:0-22552 GCF_000700745.2 Antrostomus carolinensis | reverse complement strand
CGATCCCGGATCAGAGCCAGTCCCCAAACCCAACCCACAATCCCGGGAGAGCCAGAGCCCGAGCCATCCCCGAGAGAATCCCCAGCTTCCCGCTCAGCCCTGGGCAATGTCCTGCCCATGGGGACAGGAGATGGAATATCTCATTGGCAGAACCAAATGCCAATTTGGGGTTTGCTAATTTCTATACTTCCCCTCCTCTAATCCTTCACACTTGCAGACCAGCAAAACACAAAGTCCTTTGACTTCCAGCAACAACCAAAAACACCAGCAAGTTATCAACATTCTTCTCATACCAAATCCCAGACTGAAACCAAAACACAGCACTGTTCTATCTACTAAGGAGAAAATCAGCTCTATCCTAGTGAAACCAGGACAGTTAGCTATAGCTGCACCTCGCAGACAATCCTCTCCTCACAAATAGGCGGTGGAACAGACACAGGAATCCAACACCTTCTGGTGATCCTTCCAGCCTTGTCCCAATTAAATAAAGGTCAGCTCCAGAGGCCAGACAGGCAGAGGCTGAATAGGGAGAGAAATCAAAGCACACTGTTTCAGCACTCTGATTCCTCCCCATTTATTTTTGTCTAGCTTCTGTGCAATTTACTTGGAGCATGGACAGAAAGACAGCCACGCCAAAAT
Source organism: Antrostomus carolinensis (assembly GCF_000700745.2). Lineage (NCBI taxonomy): Eukaryota > Metazoa > Chordata > Aves > Caprimulgiformes > Caprimulgidae > Antrostomus > Antrostomus carolinensis. Next base: position 21,913 of record NW_010297754.1, on the reverse strand, counting down.
GGAGTTGTTAGAACAGCATCAGGAAAGGGTGACATTGCTGGGTTAAGTCTTCTGACTTCATCCCTATAAATGGCTTTTTGCACGGGGAGCTTCATGTTTTTTCTGCCTATCATATGGACAAAACATGCACGTATGATGTGGATTTTTGTTAAATGACATATTGTAGCAAAAATAAATTCATCCAGGGTATTCCTGGGTAGATTTGACTGGAGCTCAAAATGCTACCCCAGTTTTTCAGGTTCTTGGGCATTGGAAGGGGTTGCCCAGGGCAGTGGTGGAGTCCCCATCCCTGGAGGGATTTAAAAGATGGGCAGACAAGGTGTTCAGAGATCTGGTTTAGCAGTGGACAGGTACGGTTGGACTCGGTGATCTCAAAGCTCTTTTCCAACCACACGATTGGTTTTACATGAGAAAATTTTCAATAATTTTGTGAAATATTTCAGCTCAACCAGGAGAGAGAATGTATAATTTATTTTGTTACTTGATAGAATTAGTTGGTCTGAGCTTGCTGTGGCAGTATAAACTGTGAATGCAGTATTTTCTAAAGTATCCTTTTTCCATGAGATTAGTAAATTTAATTTCAAATTCTGTATTCACAAGTAGTGCACTGGCTGAAGGCAAGCTGTAGAACAGATGATAAAGGTTATTACATTTTTTAAATTATATTTTAAAGATGTTTAATAACTGTGGAGAAAAGACTTTTATGAAAATGGAAATTGGCAGATTAAAGAATGAGTTACACAAAGTTATTTTAAAAACACATGAAGTTACTTTTGCTATCACCCCTTAAAGGGCCAAGGTCTTGTTCTCAAGACCCAAACTCTAATGTGGACCAGGGTTCAGCTGAATCCACAATTATATTCTATAAATTGATCCTAAATGCAGATACAAAGCATACAACGGCTATTGATGGTCAGCAACTTTCATACATAGTTTTAAGAATTTTTTTCCTCTTCACCAACATTAAAATCCAAGTTGTGTTCAAAATAAGGGTGATGTTTTTCTGACTCATGTTCAAACCAAAAGTTAAGCTCCTCAGAGCTAAGTTCTGCCTTGATCTCGAGGCAGTGATGTAAACAAGGGCAAGAGCCAACTCCACACCGGGAATTTGCAACCTGATGGTGCAATTTTCAAGCATGTGGAAGCTTTCTGTGAGTGTGAGTTAGAGCAGGACTGAGCCTGGGAGGGGTTAGGAACATAAAATAGTGCCCACCCACTCTTCCATAGGCTTCTGCTGCTCCTGAGAAGTCAATCCAAATAAAAACTCATGTTTTCTGCCGAAATCATCAGGTGCAACTAAAACCCCAAAGGAACGGATCATGCTTCCGACGGCGACTTGCTGGTTTTCACCTTATTTTCAAAACATTTCCCTCTCGTATTTGAGAATAAATGGTAACAGAGGATAAACAACAAGAGAAACTCTTCTCTTGCCACACAGAGATAATCTAATAAAGCACACATTGCTGGTGCTCTGCTCAGTGCCGGCGTAGGGGTGCTCAGGTCTCACACCCACCACCAGCACCCACACCAGTGGCACCAGTCTGCCTGGACCCCATCAGTCTGAGCCCACTGCAAACCCCACCACTACCCATACCCCATCACCATGTTCTTTCTCACTGTCAATCTGCCCCCTGAAATCACATATGACATCAACTTACAGCCAACAAGAGAAGAAACGTGCACTTTTGGTGAAATCTTGGCCCAGAACACAGTGGGTACCCTCCCTATTAGAAACTCCTGTGTTTTCTGATGAGGTTCCTCGTGTTTAATTGTGCAAGTGACTCCAAGAATCACGTGCTCTGTAGCATTTCAGTATCTGCTCAACACCCCAGTCCCCAAAAGCAAGGTGACGATGGGGGAAGGCCGGATGACGTGGGGACCTGCCAGACCTCTGCAGGATGTGTAAATCCCGCCTGCCCTCCGGGTCCCTGTGTGTCACAAAGCTCCGCTGAGCGCCTTCCCCTCTTCCCCTTAGTGGGATAAGGAGGGGCAGATATGGGAAGTTTCACTCAGGTCACAAGCAACTGGTTTTACCCTCCTAAAATATAAAAGCTGGTTTTAAGATGGTGGTCTTGGAAGGAAGGAACCTGCTCAATCTGGAAAATCAACCCAACTAGTGCCCAAAGAACTAGTCACAAACATGTGCATCCCACGTATTCTGTGACCTTACCAACTGTTCTTTGGAATTTACATAAATTTCCATTTTCTTGGTCAACTTAGTAGTACATGTTAAGCTGAAATTATAGTTTCCACTTCTAGCATTGTCTAAGCCAAATGCTCTTGTCAACAGATTCATATAATTACCACTTTCTTCTCTAATTATTTGTGGGAGTAAGGTACAGCAAGTAGGATACTTTTAAGTGATAATACAAAACATTTTCTACTTGTCTGCACCAGACTCAAAAAGGTCAGATGAAGGTTTTACAACTATTCTCAATTAAGGAATAAAATTCACACAAACAGCTCCTCTGAGCAAACCCACTGATGTGCTTGTCTCACATCTAGGAATCAGCTGGCACGAAGCTGCTTCTCCTCCCCGCAAGCATTTCCAACAACATCAGAAACAGAATTGCCCGAAGTTAAGGAAAATTATGAGTAATACTGATGAGAATAGATACAAGAAGCAAATTATTTTAAAATTAGTTTGTTAAAGGCCCAAAAATTGATAGTCAAGAAAGAAAACTTCCAGCTAGAAGGAATAGAAGAAAATACTACCTTCTAATACTGATTATTTTCCAATTTCTAATTGGTAAGAAAAACCTCAGACATCACCACGGAGTCCCTGGCAGGAAGGACTTTATAGGAGGAACAGGTCCAGACAGCTCGAACTTCGAACTTCTAAAGGCTGGAAGAGAAAAGACATCAAAAGACTTAATTTTTATATGTTTTAAAACCCCAGGCAGATTTCAATGATGCAATAGCAGCAGAATCACAGCAGCATTTCACATGGTCCAGCCAAACACCTCAAATCACCTCCTCTCCAGGAAGAAGCCCTCTGTGTCTGGTTTCAGACCAGGACCTCAGAATAAGGGCTAAAAACCCTTATTCAGTTCTAAAGCCAAGCCTACTACTGGCAGAGGACACTGCTCTATTGGGAACCAAGTATTCCTCTAAAATAGAGCAACCCAGCCCAAGGCTTCATCCCTTTTTTAAGCGTTGTTTCCTTCTCCCTGAATACCAGTCATTATGCTCATTGAGGACTATCTCTGTGACCAGCATTAGTCAGCAACCACATTCACCATAGCCTTTCCCAATACCACATTCTTTGTTGTGATAAAAGTATTTCCCCTCCTCCCAGACTCAGAACACACGATTATTGCCAGTAAAACAGAAAAAAAATGACCAAACCCCAGCTCATTTCCTGCAGACAGATCCCACACAGGAGATTTCAGCCCAAGAGGGCCACATTCTCACAGGTCAGGAGAGCAGGACAGGTACGGTTGGACTCGGTCACCTCACCCATCCTCACGTGGTGCTCACCTCACATCACTGCTGACATCTGGGCTGTCCCCCCTCGCATCCCCCGCGGAGGAGCGATGCTCTCCACTCCCCAGGACTGCAGACCACCGTGCAGGGTTCCACAGCTCGTTTCTTGTTCCTATGGCACGAGCAGCTCCCAAGTGTGCCTGCCTCACCTCTCCTCTCCTGACAGCAGTTGTACTGGATTCCTGAGCCTGACTTCATGGTGGAGATAGAGGAGTATCATCTTGGGCTAGATTAAACTTGGACGGCCTTCAGAAGTTGAAGTAAAAATAACCTCATAACCTTGGATTCAAATTATTCACCTCATTGATTTTTTTTTAATTCAAATGTTTTTATCTGCTGTATTATAAAAGCCTCCTTACAAATATCTTGTTCCACAGCACACTCAGAACCCTGCGCACCCTGAACAGAACTTCTGACTTGCTTTGATTCTTCAAAATAGAACAGAATTTCGAGATAGTCTTAAATGCTTGGCCAAGTTTACTGCAGAGGGTGGCACTTTAAGTTTTTGTAAGGCCTTCTGAGAGAACTGACACAGAAATGGTGAAGCAGTTTGTCAGAAGGCTGGCTTGCTTTCAAGTGCACCGCTGGCCTCATGAGTTAGCAGTAAGAAGATTTATCCAATATTGCATGTCAGCTTTGGTCTGTCCACTGATAAAGAGGCTCTTTAGTCCAGTACCCAGCACTTCTGAGCAGTGACAAGTTATTTCCATCAGCCCTTCTGCTTCCCGGCACCTTTAAAGTCAGGAAATGCAGATATTCGACAGGCATTTGCAAAACACACTGAAGTCTGAAAACCTCTGATGTTCCTGCATGAACATTTGGCTTGAGCTTCACCTCCACACGCATCCTGGAGCGGGCTGGTTATTAAGGACTGTGGACCACAGGTCAGTAGCACTCGGCAGACGGAACAGGTAGTCACCTCCATCTGTCGTTAACTTCGTGGAGGTCAAACACACACAAACCTCCTCCCACCCTCCTGGGTACCTGGGCTGATGATTCCTGATCACCCCCTGCCTACCTCATCTTCTGTTAATCAGCAGGAGGAGAAGGTGGTCACAGTCTGCCCACACTTGTTCTGTGCCATGTTTCTTGAGTGATCAACTATAGCTGAGCTAATACGCAGGGTGTCTGAGCTTCCAAGTGCAGATTCAGACATCATCTCTCTGTGAATGAAGTCTGTTCCACAGAGAACTCGCCACACGCAGCTTCTCACAGCAATATTTCACCTGGTACCATCTTTTCATGTCCTCCAGAAAGCACTCCTGGCCAGCATAATCCAGCCTCAGGAAACACAAGAAGTGTGCAATTAAATTCTCCTTCCTGGCCTGGCTCCAACTCTTTCTCTAATTTATGACCACCCCAGGGTCCCCTGCAGACTTTGCTCTCCGGACGCCCACCTTCTGTTTGTCCCTCCGGTTTAGAGGGGAGCAGCAGCTGCCCAAAGCCCCTCCTATTGCTCTGCCATCTGGTCAGAGAGGTTTTGTCTGCAGACGTGGGAATACAGCTCCACGCCTTTGCTGCAAGGTGTAAGAAAACAATTGGCTTCTCTGGAAGCCTGACACATGGATCTGGGTTTGGAACTGCTAAAGAGACAAGATGAGCCACCTCCCATGGAGGAGGACTGAAGCTGCTCTACCCCACTACAGAAAGCCCCCTGATGCAAAGCACCTGACCACACCTAATGGCAATGCAGACAGGATGAGGCCCTGGTACTCTGTCCCAGAAGAGGATGAGCAAGAGCATGGTCAGGCACCCTGTGGGACATACAGCAGCCCAGTGCTTCTGTGCTCAGGTATAACCGTGCGTGGCTGTCACACGGGATCACACAGAGCATCACCTCATGGGAAAAGACCTTTAAGATCATCGAGTCCAACCATGAACCCAACACTGACAAGTCCCTGACTAACCCACGTCCCTCAGCACTATGTCTACATGACTCTTCAATCTCTCCAGGGATGGGGACTCCACCACTGCCCTGGGCAACCCCTTCCAGTGCCTCAGAACCCTTTCAGCAAAGAAATTCTTCCTCACATCCCATCTCAACTGCCCTGGCCACAACTTGAGCCCATTTCCTCTTGTCCTGTCACTTGTTCCTTGGTTGAACAGACAAGAGATGACCCATTTGAGGAAGGACAATGCCAGTCTTAGTTGAAAGTGATCCGCAAGGGAGAGTTTTCCAAGGACTCAGACCATGAACCCACAAGACCTCAGCAATGGGTTTGAGCACCTATGACTAGAATGAGCAAAATGGACCCACTTAGAGCCTCTCCTCATTCCAGTTTTCTAGAAATTCTGCCAGAAGCTCATAGATGACGAGATGGTGTCCACAGTTCACCCCAGGGAACACAGGACAGCTGGGTCTTAGAGGCAGGGGTTTGTATGGTGTGCTGCAGCCATATCCTAAATTAACAAGCTACTTGAAATTTTCACTTAATTACAGATGGCTCAGGAAATAGTAAATCTTAGTTTTAAACTTTTCCTGAAAAACTCAAAAGATACCAACTTCAGAATCCCGCTGCAGTTTCTATCCTTCCCATCGTTTTGTTGCTGTAGGCAGCATTGAGCTCCTTCTGTATTTGCCTCTCCTGAGCAAGCACCACAGCCGCAGCTCCACGAGCAGACACCTCCACCTCCCCATCCCGTCAGCTCTGGCTCCGAGATGAAGCTCAACATACCCCCAGGCTGGTTCAAACTCTGACTGCACACCAAAGTCACACAAGCTGCAATGCTGGGAGTCCCAATCATTGCTAGCAGAGTGCATCAGCCTTTTGGTGTGCTGGCTACAGGACTAACTCCTGCCCACACCTAACCAGCCTTGGATGGATAACCTAAACCCCACCAGCTCCTCCAGTATCTATTAATTTCATAAATCAGTTCTACATCTCAGATTGTCCTGGATGCACAGAAATATTCTCTTATCAGCCATTTTGCTGGCACATCTACCCCACCATTCCTGTAACACAGCACCAAGCACGCTCCCCTCCCAGCATTACACACGTGAACACGCGGCGCGTGCTGTGAAATACTAAAGGAGAATGCCACGGTGATTCCAGGGATCTGGAAAGCTCCATAAGGAAGGAGGAGCTGCCTTCTCAGCCCAAGACTCACAGAGCTCCATCTTGGCTCTTACAAAGAAGTCTTTAAAAGTGAATCAGCTTTTCCTGGTAATTACTGAGAGGCTGTGTGTTCCTGTAAGCAAAGCCGATCTCTGCAGAAATACACATCCTGTAATGCCCAAATACATGTGGAAACTGTTATTATTGTTCCACCAAACAATGGATCCCTTGAGAAGCAAAACATTTTCTATTTACACATCTGTACACGCTGCTGTTTGGAGAGGGAAAGGCTAATTTGCTTGATGCACAGCAGACTCGGTCAGTGCTCTTACCAACCCAAACTGCAGCATTAGGGATTCATTGCAGTGACAAGGCAGAAATCAGCACTTGGCCCTTCATCAGAGCAGGAGCTAGAGCTCTGTTCTTGCTATAGGACACCTCCAGCACCTCCAGCCACCCTCTCCAGACCTTTGTGCTCTGATTTGGTATTACAGCTTCTCCGAAGCTGCACTCTCCAGAGAGCACAGCTGCGATGGAGAAAGGGACAGCACCTCCACTAAAGCCCACACACAGGTCCCAGGAGGACAGGCCAGCCCTGGTGATAAACCATCCCTGTGCCTCTGCAGACCTGGCAAATGATCCATGTGCTGCAGCTCAGGATAATCCAGTGCTCCCAGCAGGGACCTGCTCTTGCTCCTGCCCCACTGGGACCATCCTCAGCTCCTCCATGGCAGAGCTTTCTGGAAGCAAAGGGCCTGCTGAAGCCCTAGAAGATGGCTTTTCTAGTGCCACACAGGTCACCTGTGTAAGACTCAACACACAACAGGGACATGCAGCAACAAGAGTGGAAGAAGAAATACAGCAAGAACCTTACAGGGTGAATTTAAACCATGTTCTCACTGTCTCAAGCACATTTTTAATGCTGGATAAATAACATCTTTAAGTCAAGCTTGAACTAAGGCAAGGAACCTACCTGATTTTAGCTTAATAACAAAGAAGAGGTCCACAGAGAGTTATATGGAAATGACCTAAAGCTGTGCCAGGGCAGGTTCAGATTGGATCTGAGGAAAAACTCCTTCACCCCAAGGGCAGTCAGGCATTGGAACAGGCTGCCCAGGGAGGTGGTGGAGTCACCTTCCCTGGTGGGATTGAACAGACGGGCAGACGAGGTGCTCAGCGACATGGGTTAGAGGTGGGATTGGTTGGGTTGGATTTATGGTTGGACTCAGTGATCTTAAAGGTCTTTTCCAACCACTGTAACATAGCATAGCTGGAAAGGTCCTGGTGAGAAACACAAAATGAGCCCTCACACCCTGCTGCACCCCATCCTCAGCTCCTACCACCCAAGCACCTACCTGGCAGATTGTACCCCACATCCCCTCACACTGCCCGGGTCAACGGGACAGCACAACCACACAGAGCAGCCCAGACCACTCCCCAACACCTCCTGCCCACCCTCCCTTTATAGTCTCCTGGAGGAAACCAGTTAATCCTCCACAGCTGGTCCCAGCCAGGCTGCTTGGCAGATACTTGCACTCAGAGAAGCTCCTTCTCCTGCTCAGAGCTTCTGGCAGCTGGGAGGTATTTCTGTCTCATTCCCATTCTTCTCGGCTGTGCTGTTCATAAAGGTGCAGATATGACATTATTTCACAGAAATTCATTGGGTAACTGAATAGTACCAGAGCCTGTAAATAAAGGTATGGATTTGACTTTCAAAGCAAGTTGCAGATGCAGTGTGCTCCTATACACCCTATCTTTCTTTTTCATATTTATGTCTTTTCTTTTGCTTTTTCTCTTTGAATTATTATTGAATCCGAGACATGATTTACATTTAGTGTAGCTCAGAACAACAAAATGTAACATTACCTTACACAAGGCTAATCTCTCCTTATACAAATCTAATTCCAAGGAGTAGCGTGCGTTCACTGATCTAATGTGATCGAGGAAGGCAGATTGTTAGATTTAAACAAGTCCCAGACAGGAATTTGTTCTAGGTGACAATCCCTAAGCTGTTACACGTACACTTGAAACACATTCCTAATGATGGCATTATGATCATGAAATGCTGGATAAAGAGTAGAGACACTGTTGACTGTGCTTTGTGTTCTCTGGAATAGTAGAATTTTAATGATAGGGGAAAAAAAACCCATGAAGAATTTCATCTACTTATCTGTCTCCTGTGCTACTGCATGCTGAAAAAACACATACATAAAAAGATTATAACCAAAACCGCCCTCCTCTAACCAAAATACAGCTTTTGGAATATGTAAGGGAAATCCTATTGATTTGGGAGTGTGGTATAAATAAAGTTAAACTGGAGAAAAGCAGGAACCATATGGTGGGGTAATAGGACCATACTGTTGTGGAGGTTGTCCCAGCCTGGAGGAGCCACAAGGCTCCTCTGAGGTCTTGGTGCAGAGTTAGATCAGAGCCGGTGACGGCAGCGACCTTTGCTCTGAACCTGGCGAGCTTTGTGTCATCAAAACCTCACCCAGGATCTGGCGTCGATATGACTTTCCCATCATATATTCTGAAACTGCGGTGCCGGGATGACAAAGCGCTGACAATCGGAGTCTGGCCATGGCGAGCCCACCCTTCAACATTAAAATGGATGAAACGAAAGTCAATTTTTCAGCTTCCAAAGAGTCTGTGGTAGGGGAAAAGCATCTCCGCTCTACTTGACTCCTCTTATCTCTTTTTCCATTCCCAGTGTGGCTGGAGGATTTAACATGTTTCTTGCCATCGCTGAGTGCTCTGCAGGAGCGCAGCCGTGAGTGGCACATGCCGTGGCAGGGAGCATCCTCCCGCCCCAGGTCCCAAGCATCTATCATTTATTTCCATGATTAAGTTGTTCTTCTCTCACCCTACGAGTCTCCTTACCCTTGCCCCCCAGTTCTCTCCCCTGTCCCCTGGGTGGACAGCGGGGAGTGAGCGAGTGGTTGGGTTGGGCTGCAGCCCAGTGCAACCACCACATGCAGTTCCACACAGGAGCAGGACACACGTAACGATCTTTTGTAGCTTCTCCCACAAGGAACCTGCTGTTGTTACTGATACAATTATTTAAAAATCCACAGCGTTTCTGCAAGTAAAAGGAAGAATAACACAGCTCACGTTAGTGCCCCAAAACAGACTGACAAAGGTGTCAGACCACCGGGCCACCTTTGCTGCCAAAGGGCTTCCTACTCTGCAGAAGGTGATAGGAATTTCCCTTCCCCTCTGAAAGACTCTTGTTCCCCCTGGGGAGCCCTGGGCCCCAGATCCCAGAAACCCACAGCTCTTCTGCTGTCCCAGGGAGCAGCTGGAGTTGGAACTCTGACTCACTCCAAACACTGAAGAACGAGTGGACACTGAACTGTCACAGCTCAGGGTGGGGGAACTTTGAAGGTGGAGAATGGAAATGGTGGTGGACGAGGAAGCTTTTGGTGAGCGATGCAAGGCGGGTGCCTGACCAATGCCCGACTGCCTCACACATGCATGTCTGCTGATTGCTCGGGGGAAAGTAACAGGTGACCTGAAAGCCCTTTGAAATACAGTAAAAGTGTCTAAAATGCACAAGTGGTGATGATATGCTCACCCAGGCAGGTACTTCTCACCTGAATTCCACCTGGAACGGTTGCATTTGATTTGCCTGACCCCGTGGATGTGTGCTGTGTGTGCCAAGGCTGCAGAAAACCTGGGACAAATGACATCTCCTGTTAAAAACAGGCGGGAGACTGGTGGGTGCTGTCGGATCTGCTCAGTGCCAAGCGGTGTGTGTGTCACAACAGAAGCAGCAGCTATGGGATGTGCCGTGGTGCGGCGTTGGCTCCTGAGAGCACGTCAGCTTCGTGTCATAAACCAGGGACAGCACCTTTTTCCTTTTCTGTCTCTTTTTCCTTTGCTCCTGGAGTCATCCCTTTGTTTCTGTGCCATTCCCCGAATTTTGCCCGTTCTGGTTGATGGTACCATGCTATGATACTATAAAGCTGGAAATGTTCTCATACCAACCAACCATTTTTCAAGGGCTGACGCCTGCTGCTAAGGAGCTCTTTGGGTTTGTGGAGCAGCCCAGTAAATGCTTGAAATGTTTGAAAGCAGAAGAGAGAAGGTCTGACAAAGTGATTATTGACCCTTTACATTTCTGCATGTGCAGTCTGAAGGGGCAGTTCCCCCACGGAGAGGTTCACAAACCAAAAACTCTCAGGTTTAAGGGCAAAAATCCAGGCGGCTTTGCTGGAACGGGAATGGGATCCGTGATGGACAACCCCAGCCAGGGCTGTGCCTCAGCTCTGATTCCTTTGGAAGGTGTGACCAGAGTGTAACGAGGCTCAAAACCACTGTTTGTTCCATAGGTACTTTCTAAATTTCTGTTATTGCTGATAGATTTCAAATGAACATTTTTAAATAAACAACAAAAATCTAAAATATTTTCCACTGCAGAGTGGCTACTTTTTTATTTAAGATAACTTTTGCTTGTGGAGTTAATAAAATTTTGTAGCAAATTGATATGTTTTAGCAAGACCAAATATTTCAGATAATACATTTTTGTTCATGTCAAAAGCCCTTTGTTCATTGAAAAAGCACTTAATGGAAATATTTTAATCAGAGCTTTAAAATATCAGATGTCTTGAATGAAAGGTCAGGCCTCCAGAGCTGAACAGGGAGCAAATAGCTCCGGAGGGTTAATTAGCACAGAAAGACCAAACAAAAGCCGGAGTTAGAAAGAGTTTCTGAAGGAGAAAAGGCACTGAGGATACATGAATGGCTTTTGAAAACCAGGATGGACTGCTTCCATAAAATAATCCCTGATGCACCGACATGTAGTTCCAGCTCACCCTACACCGCACATTATTTCATGTAAATACGGGTTTGTGCTTATTGAGCTCCTTATTTTGTTATGGTTTTTAACAGGCTCCTTGGAGAGTCACCTGAACCATCCCAGGGTGGCTTGGCAAGGCAGCTGCCCCGTCCCATGGAGGGTGGGATGCGGTGCCAGGGGTGGGATGTGGTGCCAGGGGCAGGATGCAGTGCTGGTATGAGGTGCCAGGGGTGGGATATGGTGCTGGGTGATGGGATGCGGTGCCAGGAGCGGGATGCGGTGCTGGGCATCCGCAGAGGTGGGGTGTGCTCTGTCCCCCACCAAAGCCTGGGTACCAGACCACAGGGAGACCCACAGCTGGGTGGGATGCTGTCACCCAGCGAGGCCAAGCTGACAGCCCTGACCCACAGCTCACCACCCCTGTCCAAAATGTTCTTGTCGAGGTCTTGTAGTGAAATAATTAAAGACGAGAATTTCTTCAGATCCCTGCCCCCTGTAGAAATCAGCAGGTCACAGGAGTGCTGGATCTATTAAATATTTTACCTGCGAACTTTCTGAAAGATCCTAAAGAACATGAAGAAAGCTCTCACCCAGCAGCATCCGTAAGAACAGGGACTGTGCTGCTCTGAGCAGCGTGCGCGGGAGCTGGGGTGTCACATCAGACTTTCAAGTAAGAACAAACCTGCCACAGACACGTCTGACGTTCCTGATCCTTTCATCCTGCTCATCCAATTAACCTTTATTTACTGAGGAGCGGTGACACTCTGGTGTGATTGGCAGTGCTGGCCCTGGCACCGGTGGCTGGAGTTCAGAAACTCTGCTGGAAAATCATCCTTTATTAATACATCATTAGGCACTTTAAATGGATTCCAATGGTGTATGTCTAAGGAAAGAGATAATTCCGCATTTGTTAGTTACTGACAGAATACAGAACTGGAACTTATAGTGCAAATCTTAATGTCAAAAACCCTAATGTGCCAGCAACTGAATTACAGAGTCATTTTGTAGCCTACACGTCAGCTGCTCCTTTAGCAGGAGGAACAGGGAATGCTAATGACGGTGCTGCATGTGTGGTTGCACTGGGCTGCAGCCAAACCCAGCCGCTCGCTCACTCCCCCCACCCAGGGGATAGGGGAGAGCATTGGGGGGCAAGGGTGAGGAGACTCGTAGGGTGAGAGAAGAACCATTTAATATTGGAAATAAAAGAAAACTTAAAATAATAATGATATTGTATTAATAATGGTAATAATAATGGAAATAAAATACACAAATGAGTGACACCCAGTGCCATTGCTCACCACCCACCCACCAAGCCCAGCACGTTCCCAGACCACGACCCCGCAGGAGCCACAATCCCGACCCGAAACCGCAATCCCGGGAGAGCTAGAGCCCGAGCCAAAGCCAGAGAGAGCAAGAGAGGAAGAGCCCCTCATGGATCTCCTGCCCATGGGGGACAGGAGATGGAACAGCCCCTTGGCAGAGCCAAATGCCCATGGAGCTGATTCAGTTCAATATTCCTCGCCCCCTGAGATCTTGCACCTGCAGACCAGAAAAACACAAAGTCCTTCAACTTCCAGTGACAACTGAAAACATCGGTGTGTGATCAATGTTCTTCTCCTACCAAATCCCAGCTGAACCCAAACCCCAGCGCTGTTCCAGCTGCTGAACAGAACCAGCCCTGGCCCAGCTCACACCAGGACACTCCCCTACTCAGGTGTAAGTATTTGATGTATTTGTGATGTTTGCAGGACAGGCAGTTAGTCCGCGCCAGCATCAGCTGAATGGCATCCTTTAGAGGCAAAGCACACCGTTAGCATTATTTTTTCTTTAATGAGTGTTCAGGCTTTTCCAGCCTGAATCAGCATCTCCAAATTGCAGTGAGTTTTATCTCTATATCTATAGCCATACATAATTTAAGCAGGAAAAGGACGGGTGTACTGCACACGCCACAGCGTACACCCACCGCATATCAATGACTGGAAGATACAGCACAGCTCCCTCACCAGAGAAGCTCTACATCTTCATCCTCTCCTTTTTATGAACTCTACAGAGACTTCAGAGACTTTCTTCTCACATTTCTTCTCCTCTTTATTCTCCATCCAGAAAGCATCCAGGGCCAATAAAGCGAGATTATTCTGCTTTAACATCGAGACCACAGTACGGACTACTTGGTTGTGAAACAGGAAATCAGAAGCAGCTTCTGCCCAAGCGTGGGTGCAGCGCTCTGACGGACCTGCCATTCATGGATAAAGGGACCCAGTGCTCTGCTCCATGGAAGTGTGTAGGTTTCTCCCAGTAACACGTTCCATGGGGTTTATGTGATTATTCGTGGAAGGCTGCTGAGTGCCCGGTGGTACTGAATGGGCAGAAGATGATGGGGAGGTGGCTGCTCCACCCGGCCGCTGCTCCAGCAGCACCAGAGCAAGCGGAGCTGGAGACCCCGACCTCCCTGAGAGTAAAGCAGAATGACAGACATGAGGGGCTCCAGTTGGAAAGAGGAGGAAATGGCAAAGGGGTTGTGATAGACAAGGGGAAGAAACCTGAAGGGAAGAAAGAAATTACAGACACAAAGAGAGAGAAGAAAAGGATGAAATGAAGAGCAAAGCCAGCTTGGCTGAACAAAAGAAACTGCAATCACGCCAAAATGGAAACTCCACAGTGGGTTCTTATCTGGGGGCAATGGACTGAGCACCAGGGAGCAGAACACCCCTGTGACAAATTATTCCTTCTCTTTTAAAAATTAAACACCTCTGACACGGCTTCAGAAACAATCTGTCCTCTCTCCTGATGCCACCTGGATCTCTGGATGCTGGCAGGGCTCGGCATCTCCGAACTGAGCCTCACTGAGGCCCCGCGCCAAGCACTGAAACCTTGGCTGGAGCAAGTCTTACAGAAAGATTTATCCTCGTGGTTTATGGCAGAAACATTAACCCTGAGCCAGGCACAGCTTCACCCCACTGAATACATTGCCCAGAGGTGAGGTCAAATATGAGTCTTGTCAAGGGGACCTAATTAGTAGGGATGCCCCAAACTCCCTGATGAATTGATGTATTTTCCAAGTTTTCACACTGAAGTGAGTCCATCCCCATCCTCAAGCCACTGAGGCTGTGGATGCTGCGTTCCCTGTTCTCCTGGAAGAGTTTTGCTTTTGGGGAATCTAGTCCTTCTCCTGCTGTTTGGAGAATAAAAGCCGAACCTCAGCGAGCAGAATTATCTTCATGGTTTCAGCGCTCACAAGTTGTTTGTGGAAAATCAAAAGTTCCTTTCTTCCTTCCCTTGCAGGGAGGACTTCACTGGAGTATCAGAAGAATGAGCAAAACAAACTTGGATAAGAGGAGGAGGAGGAGGGTGAACTGAGCAGGAGGAACCCACCAGACAGCGAGGGAAGAACATGAACGTGGGCGACAAAGGGGAGAGCACCTCTATAGGTGTGTACAACGATTTCCTCGCTTCAGGAACAGTCTATTTATCTGCAAAAGCAATTCACAGAGACATTGTTATTGCAACACATTTCATCAAAAAGAAAATAATTGGAGGAGATAATTTTTTAGCTGGAGAGGAGAGCCGTACCCGAGGGCTGGCGCAGGGAGGGCGAAGGGCTGCGCGGGCAGGGGAAGCCCCAGCAGCTCTCGGTGTGGCCAACGCCACCAGTCAAGTCCCACCACCTCGCTGGGCATCGGGAGGTTCTGGGCGATGTCTGGAGGGAGGGTCTGTGACACGTGCAGCCAAATATCGCTGGGGCGATCGTCTGGGTGAAGGCAAAAGGTAGAATCAGTAGGGAAATGAGTGACAAACCGCAGCGGGAACAAGGGGGTAAAGGGCAGATTCCAGATCCGTATGGGCCAAAGCCCTTCAGTGGGATGGGATGGGGCACAGGAGCCTGGCACAGCCACTGCAGCCACCCCAGAGCACAGGGGCACCGGAGCTGCCGAAGCAGCAGGCAGGCTGGGAACCTGCCAGCATCTTCATCCACACCAGCAACCCCACCTGCACCAGCACAGTGTCACTGAATCCTGGAATGGTTTGGGTTGAAGGGACCTTCCAAGGCCATCTAGTCCAACCCCAAGGGACCTTCAGAGGTCATCTCATGCAACCCCAATGCAATGAGCAGGGACATCTTCACTAGATCAGGTTGCTCAGAGCCCCGTCCAACCTGACCTTGAATGTTTCTAGGGGCTTCTACCACCTCTCTGGGCAACCTGGGCCAGTGTCTCACCACACTCACATAAAGACTTTCTTCCTTATATCTGGTCTAAATCTCCCCTCTTTTAGTTTCAAACCATCACCCCTCGTCCTATTGCTACAATCTCTGCTAAAAAGTCTGTTCCCATCTTTCTTATCGGCCCCTTCAAGTATCGAAAGGTGCAACAAGGTCTCCCTGGAGCCTTCTCTTCTCCTGGCTGAACAGCCCCAAAGTGATCATCCCTACCCACACCAGTATCCCTGCTCACACCAGCATCCCTGCTCACACCAGCATCCCCACTCATACCACCATCCCCACTCATCCCAGTATCCCCACCCACACCTGTGCCTGGGGCTGCCATAGGTGCACCCATCCCAAAGCTCACTGTCCCCACCGGACCCGGACCTGCCCCTGGTGCAGCGTGACCGGGGTGCCAGCCCCCACCCTGTGGCTCCCCACTGGCTGATCTCCTCCTCGCTGCACAGAGCCGGGGTCATCCCCTCCGGCCAGATCCCAGCCATCCCCTCCCACCAGCTTTGGGATTTTCCAGAACAGTCTCATTCCATCCCAAACGGCACCACCCCGCTGCCCTGTCACTGCCGCCTGCGCAAATGGGATCCGGCCGAGCTCAGGGTGACACTGGGGACCTGAGCTGGCGCGGGCAGATGCAGAGATAATAAATACACTGCGGCCGGTCCTTCAGAGGAGCAGCCTCCAAAGCACATTTCTTTTCTCTGGCAAAAAAAATTGACATGGCTCCACTGAAATGCAGCTACAAGCTGGTGGCACGTTTTCTGTATCACGTGTCCCCGAAATTAGCTGCAGGAGGACAAGGCTGAGCGTGTGGTTTGACAGTTTCCATTGCGTGTGCAGCAGCAATTATTTTCCAGTATCTCCAAGTCCCTCTCTTCTCCTTCTTAATGTATTACTCAAGTCTTGGGTTGCTCATCCAGGCCCTTGGTTCTTCCTTCCAGCAGGTTTGGACTCTTTGGTGGGGGCTGGGTGTACCAGCCGCTCTGCTCGCCCAGCTGCTCATCGGGAAGGTTACACAGAACTGCTGGTGCAGATGATGCTGGGTCCACACAAGGAAGCTGCTCACTGGTGCACGGAGACAGCTGGTGATGTTTGATGAATGTGAGATGATGTCAAACCCTGCACTCTCCCCATCTGACAGGACAGTCAGGACCACCCCAAGGGAGTGGTGCCTGGAGCATCACCTGTCCGTACCCCAGAGCAGCTGCCCTGGGCAGAAGCCTGCCTGCAGAGTTTCGAAGACCTTCAGATGTTTGGAGGTGCACAGCCTGGTCAGTGGGATGTTCAGGAGTGCCATTCAAGCAGGACGTCAGTTATTTCAATGGGCATTAGCCGGCCTTTTCTGCTCACTGGTTTTTTAACCCACCCCCCCGAGTGATTTGCCACACTGTTTTGCTCGTAAGCCTTAGACGAAGCACATCCCTAATCAACCACGTAACATTTTGAGGGTGGCTAAGAGCCTTAGGAACCAAAGTGCCATTTTCCAGACATTTGGTCCAATATCAGTGAGTTATTGAACCCCTCTGAACAGCAGCAGACTGTGCCCACTTAGGAACCCGAGTCCCAGCAGTTTGCAGAGGTGTTGGCTGTGTTCTCTGCTGTGCACACTTCTCCCAGGGCTGTAGGCCGGTGTCGTGGATATTTGCAGTCCTGAGGCCAAATTAGTTGGTTGTCTGCTCAAGAGGGAGCATGGGACAAGAGCAGAGGAGCACTGGTGCTGTTCCCAGTCTGGTACTGGGGCTTTGCTCAGGGCTTAGCCCCTTCCCCATCTCTCTGCAGGGTCAGCACCACTGCCCACGGCCCTCCAGCACAGCAGATCCTCTGTAGACTGCCATTGACCTACGGCCATTGACCTGCTGCCATTGACCCACTGCCATTGACCCACTGCCATTGGCCTATGGCCATTGACCCGCTGCCATTGACCTGCTGCCATTGACCCACTGCCATTGACCCACTGCCATTGACCTATGGCCATTGACCTACTGCTGTTGACCTACAGCCATTGACCTGCTGCCATTGACCCACTGCCATTGACCCACTGCCATTGACCTACGACCATTGACCTACTGCCATTGACCCATTGCCATTGATTCACTACCACTGACCCTCTGCCATTGACTCATTGCCATTGACCCACTGCCATTGACCTGCTGCTCTTGACCCTCTACTGTTGACCCACTACTGCTGACCTGCTGCCGAGTACCTACGCATCTTTGTACTTGTACTTGGACTTGTGTTACTTGCACTCACTTCTGGGTATTTAAAGACATCTGCATGCCCAAGGCAGACATCTAAGGGGTCTTCCAGTTTCAGCCACCTGCAGCCTTGCTCACCTCGGTGGCACGTGGCTGCGTGAGGAGACAGATGGACAGTGCATGTCTGCCCACTTCTATTGGTGTGTCCCTGCTCCTTCATCTCTCTTGTCTTTGGAAACTTTCAAACCAAAAACTGCAGAACACAAAAGAGCTTCAAAAAGGTGAAGGTTCCTATCAGCAGGTAGGGAGGACCTGTCACCTTCCCTCCCACTTACCGACCTGGCACCTCTTGGTTGGGTCCGTGTGTGGGCACAGTGAGTGAGGCTCGACCAGCCGTGCCTTCCTCCTCCTCGTCCCTCCAGGTGAGTGTGACCTGCGTGCTGTTTGTGCGGGAAGGAGAAGGGCACTGGTGTCAATATTCATGTTCTGCTTTAATTTTAAACCCCAGGAAGGCTGCAGAAAATGTTGGTAATGTAATTCTAGGTAGGAAATGGGTCTGAGTAAGAACACACACTCCCTTGGGACTTTTCTAATCTTCTCAAGCAAACAAGCAAATGAACTCCACATGCCAAGAAAAAAATCCTGCATTAAAAATAAAACCTTGAGGTGCAGCTAGAGAAGCTGGATTTGTGCAGAGGAAATATCCCGCTGTGGTGATGCTGGGGACAGCTCCCTTGTGAAGGGGTGCAGATCAGAAAGGCAGTGGAAGGTCACCCGGGTCCCATGTGCTGGGGAGGTGGTGTTGGCCATCCCTCCTGCCAGGTGCCCTGGGCAGTGGTGGAGTCCCCGTCCCTGGAGGGATTGAAGAGCCAGGCAGACGAGGTGCTCAGAGATCTGGTTTAGCAGTGGACAGGTACGGTTGGACTCAGTGATCTCAAAGGTCTTCTCCAACCACACGATTCTCTGATTCTATGATTCTAACTCTAGCAAGAGGCCACTTTTCTCTCCTCTGGTGCTGGAAGGTGCCCTGTGTCTGTCTTTGCCTGGTGATGAACCGAGGAACCAAATCAGGCTCCCTTCCCCCAAGCAATGACTGAGAAACTTCTCCCTGCACCTTCTTCTTCACTCCTAATAAGCACAAATACTTGTTCTGACAGTGGCAACTCAGATGTGCCAAAATGTGTCCTGTGTCTGCCTACTCCCCACCATTCATCAGCCGTGTGTGCAGATTTGTCTTTGGAGTCCTCTACTCTTCTTTTATTCTTCGTATTTAATGAGGCGCAGAGAACTGTGCAATAAAGGCTCATCAGAGCTGTCATTTATCTGTGTTTAACCGTCTTTGTTATGTATTAGTAATAAATGTCCTAAAGCTTTCTGTACATGGATACATTGCTCCTCAATATTTCATGTTGTTTTCTCCAGAAATTCATTCACATCTTCTTTTTTTTCCCGTCCTTTCTCTGCTCTGTGACTAAGGGAGAGGTTGTGTGAGCCGAGCAGCCGTCCTCAGACGGGACCCGCAGTTCCACCCAACCCTTCTCCAGGGTTTAGCGTTGGCAGGAGCTGTGATTTCCCCACGCCCTGGTCTTTATGGAAACCTCACATCAGGAGGAAGGGATGGGCCCATGAGTTGGAGCATCACATCTTCAGGGGTGGATCACAGTGTCGGTCCAAAGCCCTGGCCGGGTACCAGGTGGGGGTCCCACGGGCAGCGGGGGCTGTGAGCTCAACTCCACGCAACACCCCCACGCCCGCGCTCTGATGCTGCAGTGATAAGAGCTGCAGAAACAGCATCAGCAGGGATGGAGATAAGGGAACAGCCAGATAACAGGTTTTTCTCTGTTCATCTCCTTTATCAAGGCAGTGCCCAGTTTTCTGGCACCGAGGGAGGAAAAAAAGTCTTTAAAAAGTGCAGGGAACAGAAATCGCCAGTGAGACTTTTCTGCAGGGGTGGGAGGGAGCAGCACAGAATCACAGAATCACAGACTGGTGGGGTTGGAAGGGACCTCAGGAGATCATTCAGTCCAACCCCCCTGCCAAAGCAGGTTCCCTACAACAGAAAGTGTCTCCTGGATGGGGAAGGTGCCATCTCAAAGAAGAGCTTTGAGACAAGAGATCCCGTAACGCCCGTGGCCACTGTGGGATGCTGCGGCCAGAGGCTACGAAGCACTGACACCTCCAGGTCCATGCCACCAGGGATGACTCGTGGCCATTTCAGCTTCCACAGCCAACACCAAGGAGGAGATGGGGTTTTGGCCTGGCTCTCCTCCTGTCACACCATTTCTGGCTGTCCACTTGCCAGGGATCCTGTCTCCTGCCCACAGGGAGCGGCAGCCCTGGGCTGGCAGGAGGTGGGGAGATGAGAGTCCTCATCACCCCCAGCAAAGCCCGTGAACTAGTTTCACATGGCCCCAAGTTCTCACCATTTTTCCTGCTTTAATTGTAATTATATCCATTACTTATATTTACTCATTAATTAAAACAGCCACGCAGTGTTAATTTTTAGCACAGCCAAATGGGGAGCCACGTCATTTCGTGCAGCCATCGCAATAATGACAGATCCAAAGCGGGGCTGATCCTTCCCATGGAGAACCTCGCTGCAGAGCAGGACCACCCTGCTGCAGGGACAGGAGCTGTGACTGTGGCCGTGCTGGGTGTCCCGTGGCAGGACAGGTCTCTGGGTGGTGGGACGTGTCCCAGGGCTGGACAGAGTGCTAACAGATTGTTTCCATCTTCGGTCATTCCTCAGATTCACATTTTTGAAGGAGCCATGAGGAGATTTGTGCTGCTGCTCCACTCCCCAGGAGGAGTTTCCGCAGAGAGCTGGGACAGTGGGGTCCCCATGGACCCCAGGGACCTGCCACAGAGGCCACAGCGTGGGGACAACCATCAATAGGTCCTGACCCTGTCCCTGTCCTTGATCCTGACCCTGACATTATCTCTGTCCCTGACCTTGACCTTGTTCCTGTCCCTGTCCCTGACCTTGTCCCTGTCCCTGTCCCTCTCCCTGACCTTGACCCTGTTCCTGTCCCTGGTGACCCATTTATCCCTTCCCCTTTGGTGACCACAACTCTCCCATTCCCAGGCCATCCCGCTGTGTCCCACCTAAACAGGACCCCACATGAGTGCCCCCAGCCCCCCCAGCCAGACACCTCCAGACAGATCCACCGACACTTTGGAAGAGTTTCACTTCAAATTTAGGAGAATGTAACAAGTGCATAAGAAAGCAGGAAATATAAACAAAGCAAATAATTACCTAATTACAACCTGCTTTAGCAGAACATTTTTAATTATTAAAATCATTAGTGAGATGAAATTCAAAACAAAACCCCCATAAACTCAGCCTGAACTTGTCCTTGAAGATTTCAAGTGTCTCAGCTGAATGCATTTACCTCGTGATACTTCCACTTACACAATAGAATTCATAAATACGTTTGTTTGTTTTTTTACCTTCCAGTTTATTTCATTTGACATTCCTGAATATTTCCAGAATTTCTGGCTTAGCCTGGGTATTTCAGAAACCACTGGGGGGTTCTGAACTAAAAAATGTTTTCACTCCCTTTTTTTCTGGTAACCTCTTCCATTTGTTTACTGGATTTTGCATAGAAATCATTTCTGCCTGAGCACCCTATTTATCTCAAGTTTCCCAGATTCTAGGACACTCTGTTTCTTCAGTAAGGTTTTTTAAAAAATATTTCATCAGTGTGGGTCATTCATCTTGATCAGCCTTGAGCTCTCTGTTAGTGTTTGGAATCCTTCTGAAATCCCTACTCTGTGCTACCACGCCGGGGATGTCTTTTTGATATTAAAATACAAGACACTGTAAATAATCCAACTTTATTTCACCAGAGAATGAGATTTCCAATAAAACTCCTGGCTGTGTCACCAGCGCTGGGGCTGGAGCTCCTCCAGGACCTCACTGCCGGATCGGGTCCTTGCTGGTGTTCTGAGCATCATCCCCCTTTTCTTACTTTCTTTTATTTGAATTTCATTGTACTTTCCAAGTTTCTAACCATCCCTGCTCTCAGAAATGTGCTGGCAAAAATAAACCCCACTGAGGGAGCTGAAATGTCTGCGGGAAATAATGAGAAGGATTCATTTCCTGCCTCAGAAAACATCCAAACCTTGAATCAGAGAATCAGAGAATCGTTGGTTGGGAAAA
>NW_010297753.1:0-4145 GCF_000700745.2 Antrostomus carolinensis | reverse complement strand
GGGAGCAGCCGCCTGCCCCGGCCGAGCCCCAGGTGAAGGGGCACCCGCTGGGCCGTCCCTGGGAGCTTTCTGAGCCCGTTGTGCTCATCGGTACATCCAGAAAGCACATGCTGGTCACGGTCTAACCGCAAACCCCTTGGGGAGCCTCCGGGTTCATTCCGAGCTGTAGCGAATGGGACGGATGGGTGAGGAGGGAGTCTGGGCTGAAACACACGGCCTGAAGGCAAAGGATAGTGCGGGCAAGGCTGCAGGGTCAGCAAGCAATGCTGCTGGCTCCGGGTGTGTGGAAAGGAGGGGTCAACGCTCAGGTGGCTTTAACGGGCTTTAAAATAAAAGTTTATGGTTTAAATTGGGATGTTTATTATCTTCTGTTTTGACTTTCTGTGTTTTTACACACAACATGGCTGCACTAGGACTGTTTTTACTGCAGCGGAAGTTTTGATGTAACCCTGAAACTTCATGGGTTACTTGCAGGGACTAAATACCATATCAAAAAACCTGATAAAAACAGATGTGTTATGTCGTGATGTAGTCGCAAGCCTGGCAGTGCACTTCCCTTTCTGTGACCTGCTGTCTGTGTTGGTGGCAGCTTGGGTGACCTCCCAGCAGCTGAACTGGAAGATTACCTTATATTCTCCTGGTTAATGGTCTGTCTTCTTTCATTCCTTCACGTGTAATGAAGATCCTCATGAATGTTCTTTAGAAGATCTTCATGAATGTTCTTTAGCACTGAAAAGAAAAATCAAAATGTTTTTTCCTCTGAACAAAGTCTTGCCAGTGAACTACGTATGTGGTCTCTCTGGCAAGTGCCAAGAACGTGTACACTCTGTGCACTAAATCACCCAGATTTAAATTCTAGCAAGGACTTCAGAGAGGAAACTGGTACTTAATAGCACATTTGGAACCACACATTTACAGACTAAAGAGCAGGAAAAATGAATGTGTTATCCCACTTTGTTAGAGTCACCAAAACACCTCTGAATCCTTCAGCTTTCACTCAAGAAGTGATTTTTTTTTTTAATCTCATAGGACTGCTTGATAGGCATGTTTGAAACACAGTACATTGTCATATATAAACTGCTCCAAGTTTTAAAGGTGCATAACTACAGTACCTAAAGTAATTTACAATTTATATGGTACCAGATTTTTGTTGTTTCATAACATGCTGTTCAGCTCTCACAAACTTTAAATGCTTCCAGGTCAGGAATGACAAAGATAAGGCATGAGGGCATGAAAACTCAGTTTTGTTGCCAGTCTCTCTTTAATGAAATCTATCATTTCCCCTGTTGCATTCCCATCATATTCTCCTATTGACTGTCTTTCTTGTAGCCTTAGTAGGGCTGATCCAAAGGTTTGCTGCCATTGAGGAGACCTGTAGCTACCTGTAAGGGAATCACAGATTTCTTCTCTTGTATGTCAAAGATGCATCCGAATTTTTAACACATCTACAAGGCATTGGGCAGTCCCCACCAGAGACTGTCATTCCACTAAGCAAGACTAAAAGATAAGGGAATCTTTATGCTTCTACATTTTCAATGTTCTCCAAAGAGACAAGAATGTATCTCTTCTGGGAATCACAATGGTACCTTGTTTAACTCCTGTTGTCTACCCTTGCACTGCTTACCAAATTCAGTAACTGAACTTGGCACTATGAATTCCTTTCCCTGAGCCAGGTACTTGAAGGCTGGGTGCCACAATGCTGGGCATCTCAGCACCTAAGTTCCCCCTATTGTAACTCATTAAATTTCACTTCATTTTTCCTAGAATTATATCGCTTGCTTCTTAACTTTTTATTTTTTTCTAGAAATGAAAAGGCCCTGAGCTTCAATGGTGAGTATTTTACATAAAATACTGATCAGTTTTCTTTTTGTTTGTTCCTCATACTCCAGCAGTTACTGAGTTTTGTTACTATTAGTGACAAGAAGTCTTTTGCTTTAATTCTATGCATGTGTGACTGGAACTAATGAAGTCTGTTTTTTCACAGACTGGTATTTTATAGATGTTAAGCTCAAACCAAAATGTTTTCCAGATTAATTAACTGAGTGTGTTTGTAAAGGGCTGTGCCTAGTGTGAACTCTGTGCTGTATAATAATAGCTGAGCTCACATTAAAATGCTTTTTTTCAGTGAGGATGCATCTAGAGACCATTACAGGCTCTGTTTCCTCTAGCTATTTATTAATAAAAAATTTGTATCTTCTCCCTAACAAAACTGTCTGAAATGGGCTAATAAGTTCTAAATTATGAAGCAGTAAGGGCAGACATATACCTACCTACACATTCACCACAACAGTCTTCATTGAGGCAAAAAGAACACAAGGAGAAAGGATTAATATAGTAAAGTCTCAAAAGTCAGTCAAAGGAGGTCGACATAAAATAACCAGGGTATGTGTACTGCATACTGAGCCACTTCAAATTAAATATTTAGCTGTATATAGAGAGCTCTACATGGGTTAACTACTTGAATATTTACCCCAGTTCTCAAGCTGAATTTGCAGCCCATGCTTAGCTTGGTACTGCCACAGCTATTCTGCTAGCAGTATTTAAGGCAGCACTTAAAAGGTAGTTTAAGTGTACCTGCATGACTTGCAGTTGCAGTATTGACTGGAGTTCAGCCAGACAGGACTGAGATACTTAGCCCTTAGTTGTCACTGTGCTCTTAAAAGTAGAAATTAGTTCAACATTTTGGCTTGCTCAAGATGTTGAATTTTTTTCTGAAACACAAATTCCTACGTAGTGACATCTTAAAGTTTTCAGCTTCAAAGGCAAATGGAAATTATTGTTAAGGATCAAAATCTGTTTGTAAAGCTATGAAAAAGGAGAGTTTTCTTCATGTAAGCCTACTGATGCAGAGAATCTGAGTTTAATATAAGATTAGTTGTGCATCACTGCCTGGAGTTGCACTTGGCCTACAAAATGGATTCCAGGGAAAAATGGATATACGCTTGACTACCACAAGCTGTTGTCTTTCTAATGGATACTTACACAACTAAAAAGTACTCATGTAACAATATATCCTGAAAACATGCAGAACAGACACTTGAGAGGTGACCTAACTGAGGTGTAAGTCAGTATCAGAGAGCTAGTATCAGGTATTACAAAGTTTTTTATGAGAGAAAAATGTATCATTAGCTTAAAGGCACTGGAGCATGATAAATTTAAATAAGATGCAAGCTCTAAATGAGGAGGATTTACCATGGGAATAAACTACGGAGGGCAACAGTGAATTTGATGGTGTCAGATCAAGACTGAGTGCCTTTCTGGAAGATAAACTGTAGCTGAAAGCTAGATACTGGGCTCAATTCAGGGGAAAAAAAAAAGAGGAAAAAAAGAACAGGTGATTGGCTTGGAGTATACAGGAAAACATTAAATGACTGATTGATCTCCAGTAGCGCTAAACACCATGATTCTACAGGTCCTTATAATCCACTAAGTATACTAATCACTTGCATTACAACTGAAACTCTCAGCATAGTTTTGGTTAGGCAGTTCTGACACCATTTGAATCTATTTTCAGCTGATGAGATTAAATGCTCTGCGCAGCCCTTACCTCTTTGGCTTGTTTAAGACAGTTTAACCTTGAAATGTTTTCAGTCTCAGGAATAGATGTGGCGTGGGACGGTGTCTCTCTGCATGTTCGCAGCCTTCATGAGAGACACGTGGCCCCGGGTTTGCATGCCAGCAAAGTGTGAACGGCCACACATAACACAGAGCATCTGCATCGCTTATGCAACTGAGGGCAGGCTCACCAGGGTGTGTGACAAAGGATGGCTCTGCACACAGCGGCTCTTGGGCCTGCAGGTGCTCAGAGTGCCCACGCAGGGTACGTGAAGTAGATCCCATGGCTGTTCTGGGGTCACTTTTGAGCTGGAGGACGGCGGCATGGCCTCTGTCAGTCCGTCCTGTGGGGAGCAGGATTGTATGTACTGTAGCTTAGAGAGTTTGTACCCCGCTCTCCACATTTTAGAAATAAGATCCTGGATTAAGAGGCTGCTCAAAGCTCACCGAGGAAGTTAAATGTCTCCTGATCCGCCATCCTTCCCCCTCACAAGTCACATCCCCTGAGGCACCGCAAAGCCCGGCATTTCTCCATCGTAAAAGCTCTGGATCATGAGGGGCACGGGGAGAGGGAGGGATGAGGCCGTTCC